>NW_027841978.1:0-265 GCF_054177405.1 Leptonychotes weddellii
ACAATCAGCAATAAATAAACACAATGAAACAATCAGAAAGGAAAAAATAAATCTCTCGTGTTTAAGACTAATATGTAGAAAATCCAAAAAAAAATTAGACAAGCTAATAGAACCACTAAGAGAATCCAGCATCATTGCCATGGGCATGCCAATATACAAAAGCAACTGCATTTTCTATGCCAGTGATGAGTAACTAGAATTTAAAATGAAAGAGTTTATAATATTTACAATATCAGTAGGAATATCAAATGTCTAGGAATAAATC
>NW_027841979.1:0-265 GCF_054177405.1 Leptonychotes weddellii
TTCATAAAGTTCTCAGAGTTTTCAACTTTTAATGATAGATTCCTAGAATTTGAACCCCAGATTTTAAAAAAAATTTTTTAAATTCAGTGTTATATTAGTTTCAGGTGTACAATGTATGATTCAACAATTCTACACACTACCCAGTGCTCATCACAATAAGAGTACTCTTAATTCCCTTCACCTATTTCACCCATCTCCCACCCACCTCCCCTCTGGCAACCACTAGTTTGTTCTCTATATTTAAGAGTCTGTCTTTTTGTCTGCC
>NW_027841980.1:0-2184 GCF_054177405.1 Leptonychotes weddellii
AAGAAAACAAGCATTATAAGAACATACAACGTACAACTCATTTTCAGGTCTTTAGGCCCTGGAAGATTCCTCTACCTCAAAAAACTGCTGCCACCAAAACAACTTGGAGACAGTAATTTGGCAAATAAGTCACTGATAGAGAAATGTCTACTTGCAGATGTCCAAGTAAAACTGAACTTTTCCAAGTAGAGAATGGACACTATGAGAAGAAATCTGAGTTTATATACCTAAGTAACTTGAGAGATATACTACTAAGAGATCCTTTGTGAATTCAAATCTTTTATAGGGAACTAAAATATTACATGAAAACATGGGTAAGAATTATTTGAATATGTGATTTTATCAGGTGAATGACCAAAAAGTTAAGATTTATCAAATAGCATATTCTTTAAAATCTAGGTAACACTATCTACCATAATATATCAATTTAAGCAGTTTGAAGTTCTCCAGAATGTTAACTATAGCCAGTAGTTTTAAGAATTGGACTCAAATGGGGGCGCCTGGGTGGCTCAGATGGTTAAGTGTCTGCCTTCGGATCAGGTCATGATCCCAGGTTCCCGGGATTGAGTCCCGCATCGGGCTCCCTGCTCAGTGCAGAGCCTGCTTCTCCCTCTCCCTCTGCCATTCCCTCTGCTTGTGCTCTCCGGCTCTATCTCTCTGTCAAATAAATAAAATCTTTAAAAAAAAAAGAATTGGACTCAAATGACCACTGATTTTGGATCCAATTTCACTATGTTTTATGTGTCATACTTAGTATGACAGAGAGAACCAGAGAAAACGCAGTCCATTGGTTGATAATTCCTCAATGTAACCCCCACCCCCAATCTGACCAAAAAAAGTACTGGGATAAATGATCATAATTCTTGTGAGGGGAATCAAAGTTGGGAGGTTCCAGATAAAAATGACCGAAGAAAAACTATAAAAATTGTCTTGCCACCAAAGAACTTCAAATAGCATGATGTATATGTGGTGATTTAAGGGAACTAACAGCAGTCAGGAAATAGACGTGGTACCGAAGATGTGGTTGTATCTTAAGTTGCACCCAAGAATCAGAACTCTGGTGCTTGCCTAAATGCAGTTTAATAAATATTAGAATGAGAGGGAGTTTTAAAATATGAGTTAAAGATGTAAAAATAATTGAATACAATATTGGTTTTTAATTTCATTTTGGAGGGCATTTCATTTTTTTGCGTGAGACTTCTCTATAAAGATTTTTCCACAAGGAAGTATTTACTAGTCTAAGAATCATAATGGAGTATTTTGTGTTAATAATTATATCCTAATTTAGCTTAGTAACTTTAAATTTGCACTTAATTTTCTATTAACAGATCTCAAATGTTCGTGAACTAATATTGGAATTCATATTTTTAACAGTCATTGATCAGAAATGAAAAAGCTTGATTTTCAATTATATTTTTTTCCTCCAACAAGCTTATAGAAGTACGCCACCTAGAGTAAATTTTATAAGTTTTAAATTATAAAACTGTTGGGCTGATTTCATGTTATTTTAAACCCCAGAAAGTAGGCATATCTTAATCAAAATCAAACTAAATAATATAATTGTGGATTTTTTTATATACGTTGTTCTCACATGTGACCTTTTTTTTTTTTTAAGTAGGCTCCACACCCAATGTGGAGCCCAACTTGGGGCTCAAACTCATGATCCTGACATCAAGACCTGAGTTGAAATCAAGAGTTGGACACTTAACTGACAGAGCCACTCAGGTGCCTCTACATGTGACTTAATATTGCTGTATATAAGACAATATTTTTGTTAATAGTTTCAGAAAAGCAGTTTACTTAATAAGTCCTCTTGAGATGGATAACAAATCAAGTTCAGGAATTACACTTTTTAAAACCTGATTCAATGACATTAGGGCTGATTTTAATATGTTATTACCAACTAGAATAATTATGGAAATATTTGAGAGATACTATAAATAATGACTTATATACACACAAACAGTAAAAATTAATCTTGGTGTGTTCAATGAATTTTTTAAGTATAATTTTAGAAGACACAGCTGTTGAGTAAGCTTTGATGCTAGAGGTCTGAACATACAAGTAGGTAGAGTTTTTCAAATGCTAATAAAAAGTGAATGGAGGGGGGGAATCAGAGGGGCAGACGAACCATGAGAGACTATGGACTATGAGAAATAAACTGAGGGTTCTAGAGGGGACGGG
>NW_027841981.1:0-265 GCF_054177405.1 Leptonychotes weddellii
GAAGAGGGTCAGAGGGAGAAGCAGACCCCCTGCTGAGCAGGGAGCCCGATGCGGGACTCGATCCCGGGACTCCAGGATCATGACCTGAGCCGAAGGCAGTCGCTTAACCAACTGAGCCACCCAGGCGCCCTCAGTTAAATCTTCTTTAAAAAGATATAAATATAAAAAAATTTTTAAAATAGAAAGATATGAATCTGCAAGAAAAGTAAGAAACTCCTTAGTATGTGATCAATACTTAAATGAGAGAAAAACCAATTCAGTAGTT
>NW_027841982.1:0-265 GCF_054177405.1 Leptonychotes weddellii
GCGAGTGGGTTCGTCCCCCCCAGGTTGGAAGGGCAACTCCTGGAAAGGCAAGTGGCCAAGGACACCGTCGGCCACAGGCTGACCTGTCCACGAATCAGATGTCTGTTTTTTGTCCTCTTCATGTTAGAATCCAGTGGTGCCTCAAAAAACTGATGGATGGAGTTGGTAGCAAAGGATGCAAGGCCTCTTCCGACAAAAGGATGTAGGAAGCAGGGCCAGTCAGAAGGTCCCCGAGCCAGTGCAAACCCAGCTGCGAGCTGTGGGT
>NW_027841983.1:0-265 GCF_054177405.1 Leptonychotes weddellii
TTGAGAGAGACAATGAGATAGAGAGAGCATGAGGGGGGGAGGGTCAGAGGGAGAAGCAGACTGCCTGCTGAGCAGGGAGCGCGATGCGGGACTCGATCCCGGGACTCCAGGATCATGACCTGAGCCGAAGGCAGTCGCTTAACCAACTGAGCCACCCAGGCGCCCCTCCTGCTATCTTCTTCTTTTTTTTTTTTTTGACTTGGTTCTTAACATAGCCCTCTCCCCCCACAAACAAAATTCTATGCTATTAGGACTCAGCAGCTTT
>NW_027841984.1:0-265 GCF_054177405.1 Leptonychotes weddellii
ATGATACTGCTGTGTAGTGCAGTTCTTTTTTTTTTTTTTTTTAAGATTTTTTTATTTATTTGACAGAGAGAGACACAGCGAGAGAGAGAACACAAGCAGGGAGAGTGGGAGAGGGAGAAACAGGCCTCCCACCGAGCAGGGAGCCCAACGCGGGGCTCGATCCCAGGACCCTGGGATCATGACCTGAGCCGAAGGCAGACGCCTAACGACTGAGCCACCCAGGCGCCCCTGTAGTGCAGTTATTTTCTTAATTTTATTTTTGTAT
>NW_027841985.1:0-265 GCF_054177405.1 Leptonychotes weddellii
ACAATCAGCAATAAATAAACACAATGAAACAATCAGAAAGGAAAAAATAAATCTCTCGTGTTTAATACTAATATGTAGAAAATCCAAAAAAAAATTAGACAAGCTAATAGAACCACTAAGAGAATCCAGCATCATTGCCATGGGCATGCCAATATACAAAAGCAACTGCATTTTCTATGCCAGTGATGAGTAACTAGAATTTAAAATGAAAGAGTTTATAATATTTACAATATCAGTAGGAATATCAAATGTCTAGGAATAAATC
>NW_027841986.1:0-265 GCF_054177405.1 Leptonychotes weddellii
GGTGCTGGGTGATGGAGTACACAGCTGAACAAGGTACGGTTTCCTGTCTCATGGGGGACACAGACATGAACGTGAACTGGATGGTCAGAGACAAGCTCTTGAACAGGTGAACTCAGGTAATGAGTTGAAGGAATGATTGGTGTTCCCCAATTGCTCTGCTTGGCTTAAAAAAAAAACAAATCTACCCAAGACCCGTCCTGTGTCCTGGCCACAACAAGTCCAGAAGATTTACTTCTGTAGAATATTATTGATATCATGTTGATTT
>NW_027841987.1:0-265 GCF_054177405.1 Leptonychotes weddellii
ATGCATTTGTTTCATAGAGGAATGCATGTAGGAAAACCTTATAAATTTTCTCTTAATATCTACTACTTTTTTTTTTAAAGATTTTATTTATTTATTTGAGACAGAGAGAATGAGAGAGAGAGAGCACATGAGAGGGGAGAGGGTCAGAGGCAGAAGCAGGCTCCCTGCCGAGCAGGGAGCCCGATGCGGGACTCGATCCCGGGACTCCAGGATCATGACCTGAGCCGAAGGCAGTCGCTTAACCAACTGAGCCACCCAGGCGCCC
>NW_027841988.1:0-265 GCF_054177405.1 Leptonychotes weddellii
TCTGCTTGAGCGCGTCTCTGTCCAGCAGGGCCCGCGCCGTGCGCACCTCGCCCGTGTGCAGCCCCACCGCGAAGAGCCCTGGCTCGCTCGCCTTGAGCAGGCGGTAGGACAGCCAGGCGTTCTGGCCCGAGTCTCTGTCCACCGCCACCACCTTGGTGACCAGGTAGCCGGGCTCTGCGGATCGGGGTGCCAGCTCCACGCCGGTGGAACCATCGGTGGGGGGGGCGGGGTACAGGATCTCTGGTGTGTTGTCATTCTGGTCCAG
>NW_027841989.1:0-265 GCF_054177405.1 Leptonychotes weddellii
AAGTGGGAAAATCTCTTAATTTATTGGAGTCTAAATGTCCTTGGTTATGAAACCCAAATGATAAAATGCAGTGTTTGGTAAACTCTAATGCTTAATACAAATGTATTTAATTCCTCTCTTAATCACTAGAACCCATTTCTCTAATTTTTTTTGCTGCTGACATATTTTTGCTCTAATAAGTTTAAAAGAATTAAAATGCATTATTCCTGGATTCAGATACCTCCTTGGGAATTTTGTAAGAATACAGCGTATAATACATACAACA
>NW_027841990.1:0-265 GCF_054177405.1 Leptonychotes weddellii
CTGTAAAATGGGGATAGTAGTAGTGCTTGCTTCTAGTTAAATGAGAAGATGTGTGTGAAAGTCCCTACACACGCCTGACACCTAGGTGATTTCCTTATACGGACGGTTGTTACGCTTATGTCGGTGAGAAGGACAGGGAGTTTGAATCCTACATAGCAGGGAGGGCAGGATGGGAACTCAGTGAAGGCATTCTGCTGACGGGCTTCCTCCCCTCTCCTGTGCACACCCAGGGGCTGCAGGGTTGGGGGGGTCCTTGTCTCCTCCC
>NW_027841991.1:0-2183 GCF_054177405.1 Leptonychotes weddellii
GGGGTGGCTGGGTGATAAACACTGGGAAGGGTATGTGCTATGGTCAGTGCTGTGAATTGTGTAAGACTGTTGAATCACAGACCTATACCTCTGAAACAAATAATACATCATATGTTAAAAAAAAGAAGATAGTAGGAAGGGTAAAATGAAGGGGGGGAAATCAGAGGGGGAGATGAACCGTGAGAGACTATGGACTCTGAGAAACAAACTGAGGGTTCTAGAGGGGAGGGGGTGGGGGGATGGGTTAGCCTGGTGATGGGTATTAAAGAGGGCACGTATTGAATGGAGCACTTGTGTTATACACAATGAATCATGGAACACTACATCAAAAACTAATGATGTAATGTATGGTGATTAACATAACATAATAAAATTTAAAAACAAAATTTAAAAAAAATGTAGAAGATGCTTTTACAAGACACTGAAGTTGATTGTCAGTGTTTTCATGTGTGTGAAATTATCTAGACATAGTTTGCTCTCATCTTCTTGCCAATAGGAATTGCACAAAAAGCACATTAAAAACCATGATGATTTGATAAAAGCTGTCACATCCACACATTTTCTTTTTTCAACCATTCAGAGCAGGAAGACTTTGAGGAAGGGAAGATAGGGAAGAGATCAAGTGTGTGGTCTTTCAGCCACCACTGACACCCAGGTGCAACTGATGGGTGCCCCCCACCTGCTCTCAGGGCTCACTCTACCATGGTTCTTCCTTTTCCAGAAACCTGGGGATCCTCTGTTAGTCCCTGATCTCCTCGCAGAAGGAGAGAGGAAATTCAAATGGGCCCATGTGGCTTATTCTGCATGAGAGCTAAAAATGTGGTTGGGGCTGTAGGTGAGAAAAGTTGGGTTGAGAAGAGAAAACACAGGGCAAGAGCCTGGAAGACACAAAGGGAATGATGTCAACATGTTTCTCCACCTCATCTCCTTTCTGAGAAGACAGAGAGCAGAAAAGGAAGGATGGAAAGAAAAGATGAGATTAAAAGGGAGAATGAGGCAGAGAAGGAAGAGCATATAAGAAAATAGAGGGGAAAAAAAGGGAGAAGGTATAAAAGTGACAAAAACTTTATGGGGGTCCCAAATCTCAGGAGCTCACAACAACCATCAGGTCCAGGCTGTTGCCTGTGCCTTGGGAACAACTTTGAGGGAAGAACTCCTAAATGGCATTTCTTCTAGAACTGGATTTCTTCCCCTTCAAATGATGGGCAGCTGAGACACCATGGGCTCCACAGACATTGTGGTCATTCATAGTCTTTGCTCAGCCTGACTTTAATCCAAAAGATGCCCTCAAAACAGGCGCCTGCTGCCTGCCTCTCTGCAGGTGGACAGAGAGAGGCTTCTGTCCTCAAAGTAGACTATAAGTGTATTTGTGAAGGCAGAAGTCAAACCCTTTGTCTGAGAGTTATTCAGCCATTTAAAATTGGTTGAGTGGCTTATAGATGCTCTAGAAATGTTCTGCAGCTGAAACCTATGCAGTGAACAGGAGAGAATGTACGATTCAAAGGACCTTCCTGCCAGACAAGAGCAGTCAGACTGGTGGCCAGAACTATCATACACTTATCTTTTTTCTTCTCCTCCTTCTCTCTCCTCAAAGCCCTGCAGTGTGGCTGGAGGATAGCAGGCTAAATGGGAAAATGGGAAGGGTTCTGAGGAGGCACCTATTGCTACAGTGGGGAGAATGTCTCTGAGGCATTTCTTTTCTTTTCTTTCTTTCTTTCTTTCTTTCTTTCTTTCTTTCTTTCTTTCTTTCTTTCTTTCTTTCTTTCTTCTTTCTTTCTTTCTTTCCTTCCTTCCTTCCTTCCTTTCCTTTTTTATTATGTTATGTTAGTCACCATACAGTACATCATTAGTTTTTGATGTAGTGTTTTTATTACTTTCTGAGAAAAATCTAGAGAGTAGATAAAAATTTCCTCACAGGACATTGAAAGCAGAGAGTAGCAAGATTGTGGACACAAAGTCAGAAGGGCTGGTGGGCCCTGAGGGTCAAGAATTAAGCTTTCCATAGGGCAGCTAATGGAGGCATCAGGGGTATGTATATACAATGGAATATCATTCAGCCTTTAAAAAGAAGGAAATCCTGACATTTGTGACAATATGAAAGAATCCAGAAGACATTATGCTAAATGAAATAAGTCACAGAAAGACAAATACTTCACAGTGTTACTTATACATGGAATCCTAAA
>NW_027841992.1:0-265 GCF_054177405.1 Leptonychotes weddellii
TGGCTCAGTCGGTTAAGTGTCTGCCTTCGGCTCAGGTCATGATCCTGGGGTCCTGGGATCGAGCCCCACATCCAGCTCCCTGCTCAGCAGAGAGCCTGCTTCTCCCTCTCCCACTGCCTGCCACTCTGCCTACTTGTGCTCACTCTCTCTATCTCTCTGTCGAATAAATAAATAAAATCTTAAAAAAAAAAAAAAAAAAACCAAGACAGCTCTCCGTAGTTTCCCTGTTGAGGGAATGATTAGCTTTTCTCACTTGCATGATTTA
>NW_027841993.1:0-265 GCF_054177405.1 Leptonychotes weddellii
AGGGGTCAAGCAGGGGAAAGGGGCCCACAGCGAGGTGGTGAGGGTCTCCCGAGGAACAGAGGGACCAGAGGGACATCCTGGCTAGCCTCTGGCCCCAGGACTGCAGGCAGGGACCAGAGGGACATCCTGGCTAGCCGCTGGCCCCAGGGCCGCAGGCAGGGACCAGAGGGACATCCTGGCTAGCCGCTGGCCCCAGGACTGCAGGTAGGGACCAGAGGGACATCCTGGCTAGCCGCTGGCCCCAGGACCGCAGGCAGGGACCAGA
>NW_027841994.1:0-265 GCF_054177405.1 Leptonychotes weddellii
TATTTGGATATGATCTGCCTGTGGAAGGGGCAAAACCTTGGGTAAGACAACTCTGCACTGATCTGTGAGAAATCCCGATGCAACCAACATATAGACTGTCCATGGACAGCACGCCCACCAGCCGGGGTAGCAAGACCTTCTCTGTGGGGCAGGCTAGGTGGCACATCACTGTGTTCCCCTCAGTTGTCTAGGAAGATAGGGGACAGAGTGCTCCATGAAGGGACCCCTTCCTTACTCCATGCCCAGCTCACAGGGTCTCACATTA
>NW_027841995.1:0-265 GCF_054177405.1 Leptonychotes weddellii
GGTGCTGGGTGATGGAGTACACAGCTGAACAAGGTACGGTTTCCTGTCTCATGGGGGACACAGACGTGAACGTGAACTGGATGGTCAGAGACAAGCTCTTGAACAGGTGAACTCAGGTAATGAGTTGAAGGAATGATTGGTGTTCCCCAATTGCTCTGCTTGGCTTAAAAAAAAAACAAATCTACCCAAGACCCGTCCTTTGTCCTGGCCACAACAAGTCCAGAAGATTTACTTCTGTAGAATATTATTGATATCATGTTGATTT
>NW_027841996.1:0-265 GCF_054177405.1 Leptonychotes weddellii
CTCATGGATTGGAAGAACAAATATTGTGAAGATGTCAATGCTACCTAGAGCAATCTACACATTCAATGCAATCCCCATCAAAATACCATCCACTTTTTTCAAAGAAATGGAACAAATCATCCTAAAATTTGTATGGTGTAAAATCTTTTTAAGAGTGGCTTCCTCTTAGGGCAGAGGCCCCTTGTCCCTGCCTGCCTTTCTTCCAACTACCCTTCATCATTAGCTTGGGAAGTTTTCTAGATATTTGAGGAAACTAGAAAGATCC
>NW_027841997.1:0-265 GCF_054177405.1 Leptonychotes weddellii
TTTTTTTTTTTTAATAAAAGAAATTTACTTCAAATCTGCTTTTGAAAATGGCTATCTCTCCTTTTTGTATTCAACATTATACCTTCCAGATTTTGGATAATGTAAATTTGTGTCATGTAAAGACTTCGACTCAAAGTTTTCCTTTTCCTTATAGACAGTTATGAAGCCAGCAGCAGCATCTCTGGATTTCTACTTTTGTGAAGCTTGGTCACCAGGGGAAGCAGTTGGGATCAAGAGCAGTAGAAAGAGAGCTGCTTTTTTTTTT
>NW_027841998.1:0-265 GCF_054177405.1 Leptonychotes weddellii
TTCTAAGAAACTTCACTATCTGGTTAATGACATATGTTCCCCAATATAATCTGTCACATCTGCCTAGTATCAAGAACAAACTATTTAAAGGAAAGAATCATTTACTAGTCACTACTGAGCCTAATTATAAGTATCCTTGTTAGACTACAAAACCCTACATATATTTTCCTTTCAATCTGCATGTGTCTGTAATGGTGTCTGAAATGAGTGTCCTGTAGGCAGCATATAGATGGGTCTTACTTTTTTATCCAATCCATTTCCTTAT
>NW_027841999.1:0-265 GCF_054177405.1 Leptonychotes weddellii
TTTTAGAAGCACAAAGGGCAGAGACGTGCCCCGATCTGGAGGCAGGACTGGGAGCGCTGCGGAGGGGCGCACAACCCAGGGCGCTGCAGTTTATAGCAGCACGGACAGAAACGGAGACAGTGTGGCCGGGAGAGCTCACTGAAGAACAGACCAGTCTCTCTGCTCTGAGGCAGAGGGTTGGAAACGGTCTCTTCTGTTCTGACTCATGGAAGAGACGCGGAAAGCCGCCAGGGAAAGGCACCAGAGAACAAAAGCCCCAAAGACT
>NW_027842000.1:0-265 GCF_054177405.1 Leptonychotes weddellii
AGTTTGAAAATATGAGTAGTGATGATATAAGTGCATTGTACATATTTTGTATTTCTTTAAATTCTGTAAAACACCAGCAATTTTCAGAAACGCCATTCATTTAATAACATTTTCAGAAAAAGTATCATATTAAATATAGGTAGTAATTATAAGACATAACTAGATTAGAAAACTGTTACTTGGAGAGAAACTTCCGTAACAGAATGATATTTGAAAGCATTGGTCTCCAAACTTTGTTAATCATACTTTCTGATGACCATTTTTG
>NW_027842001.1:0-265 GCF_054177405.1 Leptonychotes weddellii
CACAGAGCCCAAGCAGGGCTGGATCCCACAACCCTGAGATCATGACCTGAGCAGAAATCAAGAGTTGGACACTCAACCAACTGAACCACCCAGGCGCCCCACCCTCAAAGCCTTTTTAGAATGAACCAGTTCCACGGGTGCCTGGGTGGCTCAGTTGGTTAAGCGACTGCCTTCGGCTCAGGTCATGATCCTGGAGTCCCGGGATCGAGTCCCGCATCGGGCTCCCTGCTCAGCAGGGAGTCTGCTTCTCCCTCTGACCCTCCCC
>NW_027842002.1:0-2183 GCF_054177405.1 Leptonychotes weddellii
AACCCTCAGTTTGTTTCTCAGAGTCCATAGTCTCTCATGGTTCGTCTCCCCCTCCAATTTCCCCCCCTTCATTTTTCCCTTCCTTCTCCTAATGTCCTCCATGCTATTCCTTATGTTCCACAAATAAGTGAAACCAAGGATTGCCCTTCATTGTCTGGTTTCCAGCATCTTGAAAACCTTTGTACTGTATATTGGGTCTGTTCCTTGCTCTTGCTCGTGATTTCAGACAGGAGAGTAGATCTGGTCCCCGTTATTCCATCTTGGTTGGCACTAATTTTAATAAGAAAAAAAAAAAAAAACCTAAATGCCCATCAACAACAGAACGTAAAGCTATAACACATTATCGATGAAATGCTGTATGACAGTGAAAATGCTTTATTCTCTTCAACACGAATGAATCTCCAAAAAGTAATAATGCTGGGCACAAGGATCGAATCAAAGAACGATAAATACAGAACTCTTCCATTTAAAACTCAAGGAAGACAAGGTCAGGAGGTATGTTGATTAGGGAGCCTCACTGTAGAGAAACACCGGGAAACGGTTCGCACATGGGCTTCAAGAGCCCATCAGCTCCCGCAGCAGAACTGGTGGTGCCGCGGGAGGGACTCGCGTGGTTTCCATAATCGTGTGTCTGCAAGCCGGGGGATACACTGCATGGGTATTAATTTTATGATTAATGTTTTAAAGTCTAGATACAATCTTACTACTGCATGTACATATCCAAACACATGCTGTGTCTCACAACTTAAAATATTCTTTTAAAATTTAAATGAACTATACTTCTCATTAGAAAGAAAATTTGCTCAAACCGTAACAAAACAAAGCGTACCTATTTGCTACTTCTAAGGGACATGCCTGAAACAAAACCTAAAGATTTTTAATTACCCATATTAACGGGCAGATAAATACAAGAAGTTGAAGAAGACACATACAGACGATATTAGGGGAGACACTGACCCATATATTTCTGTTTTTGATATAACAAACAGGAGTGAATTGTAAATGTCCTGAACAATGCAATTAAGAAGCAATTAATTTGTTTTAATTGCACTGGAAAGATTTTTAAAAATAGATAATATACTATGTCACATACACAATAAAACACAGTTTGTGGTAACTTGCAAAATCAGAATTACATGGGGAATATTCCCTGATAATGTCATAATCACTAGAGGACATTACAAACAAAACTTAAACTGAAAGTGACAAAATCCTGGGCGAGAAGAAAGAAAGTGTATCTCTTCCTCCAAATCTGCAGCCATGATTTATTAAGAAACTAATTCACCCAAGAGATTCGATGGGGCAGAAGCTCTGCTCAGACCAGATTTCACTGCTTCAGTAACTTGTTCTGTTTAAAAATAACAAGAATAAACAATAGGCAATGAGGAAGAGACCCATGAACGCTCGGGGGAAAGCAGAAGGATGTAAGTAACCGGAAAGCGGGATTCAGAAGCATGAATGCGGCAGAACGATGACCTCCAGAATCTTCTCTGAGAGGACAGGTCAGTTGGAGGAGATGGTCAGTTCCAGCTGCGAGGTGGAAGACGGGATGGATCCAGGGGCACGAGAGGGAGGCTGTCTATGTTTACATGCTGAAATCCGGACCATCTGGTTGAAATGGGCCATTTGGGGAGGAAATGCTAATTGCCAAAATTGTCAGGGAAATGAATAGAAGCCAGCAACTGGGCGCTAATGGTGGGCACATTCTTGATGACAGGTGCCCAGGATAACGTGATGCGGAGCATTCCCGGGAGGCGGGTGGAGGCCGGCAGCGGGGAGCAGTGTCCTCCCGAGCTGGGGACGCACAGGACCCTCTGCCAGCCCGTGAGCAAGGCCTGAGGGCACTCCGGGCCCACGGGCCCACGGGTCCACTGGTCCATGGCAGCAGCCTCTGCAGATCTGCTCGGCCTCTGCAGGGGGAGAGGAGGCGGTGGTGGGGCTTCCAGAGCTGGATGTGGCCCCCTGTGGGCCCTCTCACGTGGGGCCTCCTGCCCGGCCGCTCAACAACCCTGCATCTTCAGAATCCTTTCAGTATTGCCAATTCCAGAGACCTTGCGGCTCTTGCTAGGATCGTTTGCTCCTAGGGAGGCTGGCCCTCGTCGTGTGTGTCTGTCACTTAAACAAGTGTGTTTGCACAGCCTGCTGGTCTACCTTGCCCGTTCTTTCGTCGTTAGTTGCATTTT
>NW_027842003.1:0-265 GCF_054177405.1 Leptonychotes weddellii
TCTCAGCTGATCTACGGGAAAAGTTCTTGCTCACATGGAGATCACTCCTACAGGCGACCATGGGAGTGATGGAGAAAAACAGAGGGAGAGGCCTCCAAGGCAAAGGTAAAACCTGAGGTGGGGACAGAAATCAGGTCACCAAACTCCTTCTCCTCACCCTTCTCCTTGTCCCAATTTCTTATTCCAGCGCTAAAGGGAGGTTTTTTTTGTTTTTGTTTTTAATAAAGATGCCTTTCCCCCCTTTGAAGTGCATTCTCTTCTTCAA
>NW_027842004.1:0-265 GCF_054177405.1 Leptonychotes weddellii
GTGATGGGTATTAAGGAGGGCACGTACTGCATGGAGCACTGGGAGTTATACGAAAACAATGGATCGTGGATCACTACATCAAAAACTAATGATGTATTGTATGGTGACTAACACAACATAATAAAATTAAAAACTACAAATAAATAAATAAATAAATAAAAATTAAAAAAATAAATAAATAAAAATTTCTTTCAATGAACCAGCTTCTAGTTTCAGTGATCTACTCTACTGTTTTCTTTTTGGTTTCTAATTCATTGATCTCTGC
>NW_027842005.1:0-265 GCF_054177405.1 Leptonychotes weddellii
TCAGGTCTCCTCCTTTCTGAACCAGAGCAGATTTTTCTAGCTACCTTCTAGAGAAGAGATTTCAGGGGAGTCTGCATTAAGATCTCCTGATCTGGTCTAGTGACCATGGGGAGGCAGTATGTATTGGATAGCCAAGGCGCTTCCCTGCTTTTAATTACAGGCAAAGCCCTCACCTCTAATGTGATCAAAATGATAGATGATTCATTAATTTCAAATATTATTTAAAGGGTAACTGTGAGAAACATACCTTAGACTTACTTTAACT
>NW_027842006.1:0-265 GCF_054177405.1 Leptonychotes weddellii
CCCTAATAAAGTTAGAATGTTTGTTTCCAATTTTGATCCTTCCACATTTCATCTGTGGATGGCAGACCTTTCCTAATTAGAGTATATGCCTATTGAAAGCAAGGACTACACGGAACTCTCAAGGATTTGCCCCACAGGATGCAGGTTATTGGATTGATGCCTTGTAGACCTTCCTCATGCATTTCTTTTTTTTTTTTTTTTTAAAGATTTTATTTATTTATTTGACAGAGAGAGACACAGTGAGAGAGGGAACACAAGCAGGGGG
>NW_027842007.1:0-265 GCF_054177405.1 Leptonychotes weddellii
AGGCGCCGGTCGGGGAGGAGGCGCCCGTCAGGTCCCGGGGAGGAGGCGCCGGTCGGTCCCGGGGAAGAGGCGCCCCTCAGGTCCCGGGGAGGGGGCGCCCGCCAGGGACCGGGGAGGAGGCGCCGGTCGGTCCCGGGGAGGAGGCGCCAGCTTTGCTCTCAGCTCATCTGAGCGAAGGGAAGAAGGCGGAAGAAAAACCTTTCTTTGACAGCAATAAAGAGACAGGACAAATGAATAACCTCCTCAACCATTTGTGACCTTAGCA
>NW_027842008.1:0-265 GCF_054177405.1 Leptonychotes weddellii
TTACTTCCTTCTCTTCCAATAAGCTTCTGTGAATTACATCCCAGCAAGCATGTGTATTCGGACTTATTTAAAAGCAGGAAACCTGAGAGGGAGATGAACCATGAGAGACTCTGGACTCTGGGAACCAAACTGAGGGCTACAGAAGGGAGGGGGTTGGGGGGATGGGGTAACTGGGTGATGAGCATTAAGGAGGGCACGTGTGGTGATGAGCACTGGGTGTTATATGCAACTAATGAATAGTTGAACACTACATCAAAAACTAATG
>NW_027842009.1:0-265 GCF_054177405.1 Leptonychotes weddellii
GTTCAACCATGGCCACCAAAGAAGACCAAAGACTCACTGTTTTTTTGAATAGGACGGCCAAACATTTCTCCCTGCACATCAAAGACACCCAACCTGAAGACTCAGCTGTGTACTTCTGCGCAGCAAGCACACATTGCTTCCCAGGCACCTGCTGCCTGCACTCAAACCTGGGTGTGGGGCAGCCCCCTGTCCTTTGACAAAAACCTTCAAGTATAGTTTTTGTCCTATTGTTTGTCTGCACGTGAAAGCTAATGTTTTATCACTT
>NW_027842010.1:0-265 GCF_054177405.1 Leptonychotes weddellii
GTTATTTGAGAGGGAGGAAGAGAGCACAAGCAGGGGGAGCGGCAGAGGGAGAAGCAGGCTTCCCGCTGAGCAGGGAGCCCGACGGGGGACTCGATCCCAGGACCCCGAGATCATGACCTGAGCCGAGGGCAGACGCTTAACCTACTGAGCCACCCAGGCGCCCCCATAGAAGTCCTTTTTATTCAAAGCAAGAATTCACTTTCCTATAATATTCATCTTAAATACATTAGCACCTTAATCACCTTTAACGGGTACAGAACATCCC
>NW_027842011.1:0-265 GCF_054177405.1 Leptonychotes weddellii
CACTGCAAGCGAATTGGTGCTCTTATCCCCCATTTTTTAATCAGGGGACAAGAGAGGAAACTGAGGCACGGTGTGGAGAAGGGGCTGGAGATGGCAGAGCCAGGACTCTGCGGCTAGGTCTGCTGACCCCTGATGCTCTTATGCCAAGTCCACGCCCACATGGCCTCTCCTGGGCTGGGCTGCCACCAAAATTCTACTTCCTCCTTTTCAAGGAAGTCTTCTTGGACTTGCCGAAGGGGGGTCAGCCGCTCTCTGGAGCACAAAC
>NW_027842012.1:0-2182 GCF_054177405.1 Leptonychotes weddellii
ACAATATTAGAATAATTGGGATCCCAGAAGAAGAAAGAGAGAGAGGGGCAAAAGGTATATTGGAGCAAATTAGAGCAGAGAACTTCCCTAATTTGGGGAAGGAAACAGGCATCAAAATCCAGGAGGCACAGAGAACCCCCATCAAAATCAATAAAAATAGGTCAACACCCCGACATCTAATAGTAAAACTTATGAGTCTCAGAGACAAAGAGAAAATCCTGAAAGCAGCTCAGGAAAAGAGATCTGTAACCTACAATGGTAGAAACATTAGATTGGCAACAGACCTATCCACAGAGACCTGGCAGGCCAGAAAGGACTGGCATGATATATTCGAGCTCTAAATGAGAAAAATATGCAGCCAAGAATACTATATCCAGCTAGGCTGCCATTGAAAATAGAAGGAGAGATAAAAAGCTTGCAGGACAAACAAAAACTAAAAGAATTTGCAAACAAGAAACCAGGCCTACAAGAAATATTGAAAGGGGTCCTCTAAGCAAAGAGAGAGCCTAAAAGCAACATAGACCAGAAAGGAACACAGACAATATACAGTAAGAGTCACCTTATAGTCAATACAATGGCACTAAATTCATATCTTTCCATAGTTACCCTGAATGTAAATGGGCTAAATACCTAATCAAAAGACACAGGGTATCAGACTGGATAAAAAAACAAGACCTATCGATATGTTGTCTGCAGGAGACTCATTTTAGACCCAAAGACACCTCCAGATTGAAAGTGAGGGTGTGAAAAACCATTTACCATGCTAATGGACACCAAAAGAAAGCTGGGGTGGCAATCCTTATATCAGACAAATTAGATTTTAAACCAAAGACTATAATAAGAGATGAGGAAGGACACTACATCATACTTAAAGGGTCTATACAACAACAAGATCTAACAATTGTTAATATCTATGCCCCTAACATGGGAGTAGCCAGTTAATAACAAAAGGAAAGAAACACAGTGACAATAACACAGTAATAGTAGGGGACTTTAACACCCCCCTCACTGAAATGGACAGATCATCTAAGCAAAAGATCAACAAGGAAATAAAGACTTTAAATGACACACTGAACCAAATGGACTTTACAGATATATTCAGAACATTCCATCCCAAAGCAACAGAACACACATTATTCTCTAGTGCCCATGGAACATTCTCCAGAATAGATCACATCCTAGGTCACAAATCAGGTCTCAACTTGTACCAAAGGACTGGGATCATTCCCTGAATATTTTCAGACCACAGTGCTTTGAAACTAGAACTCATTCACAAGAGGAAAGTCAGAAAGAACTCAAATACATGGAGCCTAAGAGCATCCTACTAAAGAATGAATGGGTCAACCAGGAAATTAAAGAAGAATTAAAAAAATTCATGGAAACAAATGAAAATGAAAACACAACTGTTCAAAATCTTTGGGATGCAGCAAAGGCAATCCTATGAGGAAAGTATATAGCAATACCTTTCTCAAGAAACAAGAAAGGTCACAAATACACAACCTACCCTACACCTGAAGGAGCTGGAGAGAGAAGAGCAAATAAAGCCTAAACCAAGCAGGAGAAAAGAAATAATAAAGATCAGAGCAGAAATCAATGAAATAGAAACCAAAAGAACAGTAGAACAGATCAATGAAACTAGGAGCTCGTTCTTTGAAAGAATTAACAAGATTGATAAACCCATGCCAGACTTATCAAAAAGAAAAGAGAAATGACCCAAATAAGTAAAATCATGAATGAAAGAGGAGAGATCACAACCAACACCAAAGAAATACAAACAATTATAAGAACATATCATGAGCAACTATATGCCAACAAATTAGATAATCTGGAAGAAATGGATGCATTCCTAGAGATGTATAAACTACCACACTGAATCAGGAAGAAATAGAAAACCTAAACTGACCTATAACCACTAAGGAAATTTTAAAAATCTCCCAACAAACAAAAGCCCAGGGCCAGATGGCTTCCCAGGGGAATTCTACCAAACATTTCAAGAAGAATTAATACCTATTCTTCTGAAACTGTTCCAAAAAATAGAAATGGAAGGGAAACTTCCAAACTCATTTTATGAGGCCACCATTACCTTCATCCCCAAACCAGACAAGACCCCATCAAGAAGCAGAATTACAGACCAATATCCCTGATGAACATGGATGCAAAAATTCTCACCAAAATACTAGCC
>NW_027842013.1:0-265 GCF_054177405.1 Leptonychotes weddellii
CTGCTGCCTGTTGTTGTAAGGACCTGTGGAGTCCCTGCATTGGGGCCGTTGAGGCTGGGAGACAGGTGGGCCCTGGGTCACGGGACAGGACGGGGTAGGGTCGGGGCAGCCTAAGAAGGAGTGGTCACAGCTCATGGCTGAGCACACGTCAGGACTTCCGCCCGGACAGGCCAGTCGGTCTGGGGAGATACTGCTCGGATCCCCTCATGCAGCCTGAGCCTGGAGCTCTTCGTTTCCCTTCCCCCTGACCCTTTGAGGGAGCCGG
>NW_027842014.1:0-265 GCF_054177405.1 Leptonychotes weddellii
CAAACCTTCATCATGATCCTGTAAGGTAAGCCAGCTTGGACAGAGACAATCTAGAAAATAGCACCTGTGTTTAAAAACACACACACACACACACAAACAAGCAACAAAATCCTCCTGAATTCACACCCAGATAGCCACTAGGACTTTGTGCTGATCAAATACTCACATTTATTAGTAGCCCATGAGCCCTCTGGGTGGTTTTTCTTGCACACCCAACCCTACTTCTGCAGCCAGCCCTACTCGTTGGTGGGTTACCTTATTTGGC
>NW_027842015.1:0-265 GCF_054177405.1 Leptonychotes weddellii
TTAAGGAGGGCACGTTCTGCATGGAGCACTGGGTGTTATGCACAAACAATGAATCATGGAACACTTCATCTAAAGCTAATGATGTAATGTATGGTGATTAACATAACAATAAAAAATAAAAAAAAACTGGATAGAATGGTGAAAAATATGAAATTATCTATAAAAATTGAAATTGTATAACCGAATTCACAATGCTATGTATTCTCACACATTTCTTTTTCCTGAAAATAAAAATAAAAGCAAAGGAAATGAACAAGCATTTGAA
>NW_027842016.1:0-265 GCF_054177405.1 Leptonychotes weddellii
CAGATGTAGAATTTTTTAGCAAAGGGAAATGCATTAACCTTGTTAATTTTCACCCTCCTTCCATCTGATACACAATGGCTCTAGGGCCAACAAGTATCTGCCCTCAAAACTTCTCAGTTTTGTTAGAGTTTTAGAAGCATCTGGTAGACCTTGAGTTTAGAAACACATCTAGTCTTAAAAGTATAATCTACCAGCATGTACATACATAAATATTCCCAGGATTGGATGTGCCTGGAACCTAAAATACAAACACAAGATGATCCAA
>NW_027842017.1:0-265 GCF_054177405.1 Leptonychotes weddellii
ACACTTCATCTAGAACTAATGATGTAATGTATGGGGATTAACATAAAAATAAAAAGAAAAAAAAAAAAGAAGTACACAGTCAAGGCCCTAGATGATACCCAAAACAGTATTTCTCTAGTAAATACTGAAATGACTCAAATGCGTAAAGCAGTTCTACACAACAGAAACGCATTAGATGTTTTACCTGCTGCACAAGGTGGAACGTGTGCTATTACAAAGACAGAATGCTGGGTGTCCATTCCAGATTATCACAAAAAGATTTCTG
>NW_027842018.1:0-265 GCF_054177405.1 Leptonychotes weddellii
ATTTACGAGGCTCCGGTTAGCAGAGAAACATAAATTCCTAAAGGCCTGAAAGGGTCCGAAAATGTCCCTAGGCTCCTCCTATTCCTTTACTGAAGAATTTTCGATAGGATCTCCGTGGACTATGAAAAAGAAATTAATCTGCTTTGCTGAGAGTCGAGCCACCTTCTAGGATTTGAATCAACCTTCTCAAGTCCAGGCTTGAACCATGCATTCCAAATAAATTGGTCAATATTCTGTTCCATACATACCCTTTGTACCTTCCCAT
>NW_027842019.1:0-265 GCF_054177405.1 Leptonychotes weddellii
GAACCCTCAGTTTGTTTTTGAGTCCATCGTCTCTCATGATTCGTCTCCCCCTCCGATTTCCCCCATTATTTCAAAGTTTCTGAAACCTACTGCCAATCTATCTTCCAAGTTACTCAAATTTCCAATTCCAACAACTATATGTGCTTCTCATTTCTTCACTTTGCCAGTCCTAAATAATACCACTCTCTTTTTATCAATTTTCTAGGTAAGAAAATATAATCTTATTTCAAATCTAAATGTTTCTAATTACTAAAGTGGCTGAAGA
>NW_027842020.1:0-265 GCF_054177405.1 Leptonychotes weddellii
TGTCCCACCCGCGTGTCCACCGACGGATGAGTGGCTCCATCCTCCATCCCACGTGTCCCACCCGCGTGTCCACCGACAGATGAATGGCTAACACGTGTGGCGCATCCATACCACGGGATGTTATTCAGCCGTCAAAAGGGGTGCAGTTCTGACAGACGCTACGGCACAGACCAACTTCTAGAACCTCACACTAACTGAGAAGAGCCAGACACCAAAGGTTACATATTATAGGACTCCACTTGTATGAAGTGCCCTGAATCCATAA
>NW_027842021.1:0-265 GCF_054177405.1 Leptonychotes weddellii
TGATCAGGTAGATTTTAGACAGTGGGTAACCCCTGCCCATGTCCTCAAGGAGATATCTGAGACAAAAGTCACATGCCAGAGTAGAATTTACCAACTTTTTCATCAGTTCTTTCCATGACTTTTGTGACAGTTCAACCTAAAGCAGAGGGAGCCCCTTCTGCCATGACCACCAGCATTAGAGACAACAGCAGGGCCATTGTTCATCACCAAGCTCATAGGTATGTTTCAGGACTAAATCAGTACCGGATCCGAGGTCTCATTATTT
>NW_027842022.1:0-265 GCF_054177405.1 Leptonychotes weddellii
TCCCCCTGCTTGTGTTCCCTCTCTCTCTATGTCTCTCTCTGTCAAATAAATAAATAAAAAATCTTTAAAAAAAAAAACTAATGATATAATGTATGGTGATTAACATAACATAATAAAATTAAAAAAAAAGATAACACTAACCAAAGAAACAAAATAAAGCTCTAGTGATTAACCCCACTGAAATAGAGATCTACCATAACAACAGTAAACGCTTAGCTATGAATAATTACTTTAAATATACACAGATTGAATTCTCCTGATAAAC
>NW_027842023.1:0-2182 GCF_054177405.1 Leptonychotes weddellii
TTTTTTTTTTAATTCAGCATCCAACTCTTTTCATTGAAATAGAACTGACACACAATGTTACATTAGTTTCAGGTGTACGCATAGTGATTGGACAAGTCTTTACGTTGTGCTGTGCTCCCCACAAGTGCAGCTGCCATCTGTCCCCATGCAACACTATGACCATACCATTGACCGTATTCCCTATGCTGTGCCTTTCATTCCTGGGACTCATTCATTCGGTAACCGGAAGCCTCTATCTCCCGTCTCCTGCATCCATTGTACCCTGACCCCATGTTCCCATCGTTCTGCAAGAACATCAGAAAATGTATCAAATGTCTCATTGAATCCCAGATAGACTCTGTCTGACCTACAAAACTACCAAGATAATATTGCCAGTGAATTATTTTACCCAACAATAAAGCAATCAATGGGGCGTGCATGCCAAGCCCCATTCTAAGAATTTTACATATATTAAGCATTTAATCCTAACAACTCTGTGAAATGGGTACTATTAATATCACCGTCTTACAGAAAGGGGAACCGAGGTGCCGAGAGAACAAAGAATTTGCTCCAGGCCACGCGGCTGGTATGCCGCAGAGCCAGAACTCGAACACAGGTCATTGAGCGCTGGAGTCCCTGCCCTTCCATCACCACATTGTGCTCCTCTCAGAGACCTGGGAATATCAGTATTGAAGGACACCTTAACCACCTACAGCCCAGAGAGGTAGAACAACTTGCCCAAGGTCACATAGCAGATCCAAAAGTGAAATTCATTCCTCAAACTGCATCCATTATCAATATTAATGACGCACTACCAGGTGCTAGACACCATGCCAGCCCAGAGTAAACAAAGGATAATAGAAGTCCCTGGGGCGCCTGGGTGGCTCAGTCGTTAAGCGTCTGCCTTCGGCTCAGGTCATGATCCCAGGGTCCTGGGATCGAGCCCTGCATCGGGCTCCCTGCTCGGCGGGAAGCCTGCTTCTCCCTCTCCCTCTCCCCCTGCTTGTGTTCCCTCTCCTGCTGTCTCTCTCTGTCAAATAAATAAATAAAATCTTTAAAAAAAGAAGAAGAAGAAGAAGAAGTCCCTGCCCTAGTGGAACTTGCAATCTAGCGGGAAACCTATGTAAAAACCAGTAAGTGCAATAAAAGTGTTGAAGGTGCCACGTAAATGGTACCGTGGGGGCCTGGGGATCTTCTAGAAGCAGCAGCAGGTGTTCTTATTCTTGGCACGCTCAGGAAGAAGGAAAATCAACTCATGGGGTCAGGGTGAGGCTATGCTGCCCACACTTGTTCTGTTTTCCTAGTTTTCACGGGGCATTGAAGGGCTTAGTTACTGTCCTTTTGTTTGAGGGGAACCGGACACAAAAGTGTCCCTCACCTGTCTTCAACTAGCCTCCCCACCCCCACCACAGACATCCCATGACTTTCCCTGCTCGAGTCATAGAACGTTCCCTCAGTTAGGCCTTCACAGCTGAGAAATACATGCCAAATTCTAACCCAGAGCATCCCGAACATCAGTCATTCGCCCATTCAACCCTCACCATTGTGTGGCATATCGTTGTCCCACGGATGTCATTACGTGCTTAATAGTTTTCTTTATTTTTTTAAAGATTTGTTTATTTACTTGAGAGAGAGCAAGGGAGGGGATGGCGCTGAGCACAGAGCCCAGCATGGGGCTGGATCTCATGATCCTGAGGTCATGACCCAGCTGAAATCAAGAGTCAGACGCTTAACCAACTGAGCTACCCAGGGGCCCCATTAATAGTTTTCTATAAATCAATTTACTTTTTTTTTTATCCTGCCCCTAAGCAGTAATGTCCTTGAAATCATGGCTTTGGTGTGCTAATTCTAATTTTTCTAATTCATATTCAAATAAAACATGGCTGTTAAAATGTCAAACGTTCGTCCCTGGCTTACACAGCACCCTCTCAGAAACACGGGCCAACCTGACGCTGCTTCCTGCCCAAAGCCAGTGAGGACAAGGAGGGAGCAGCACCCTTCCAATGTGGCCAATTTCTGTAACTACATCTCTCTTGGCCTGTGGGGCAGGAAAGAAGAGGGAGGAGGGGCGCCTGGGTGGCTCAGTCGTTAAGCATCTGCCTTCGGCTCAGGTCATGATCCCGGGGTCCTGGGATCGAGCCCCGCATCGGGCTCCCTGCTCCGTGGGAAGCCTGCTTCTCCCTCTCCCACTCCCCCTGCTTGT
>NW_027842024.1:0-265 GCF_054177405.1 Leptonychotes weddellii
CATCTTGGGCGCCTGGGTGGTTCAGTCGTTAAGCGTCTGCCTTCGGCTCAGGTCATGATCCCAGGGTCCTGGGATCGAGTCCCGCATCGGGCTCCCTGCTCGGCGGGAAGCCTGCTTCTCCCTCTCCCACTCCCCCTGCTTGTGTTCCTGCTCTCGCTGTCTCTCTCTCTGTCAAATAAATGAATAAAAATCTTTAAAAAAAAACAAAAACAAAAACAAAAAACAAGGCATCTTAAGTTTGATCAACTATGGCATATAATTTTAT
>NW_027842025.1:0-265 GCF_054177405.1 Leptonychotes weddellii
ATGGGGGCAATATTGCTGGTTATGTATGAGTTCAAAAACATGTTCTACTCACCAAAGCTTAATTGCGTACAAACCCTGCTAAGTACCCAATTTTCCAGCAACAACCACCAACTCTTAGCCACCAGCAGTATGAAACCATAAGTAAATAAAACTAGGCAAGCAACCTGTTGTTTGCCACCAATTTTAAAACAAACAACAAAAAAAAAAGATTGATACTCTGAATTTAGATTCTTTTTTCCTCACAGAGGACATTTCCCTTTTGTAA
>NW_027842026.1:0-265 GCF_054177405.1 Leptonychotes weddellii
ATAAATAAAATAAAATAAATAAAATAAAATAAAATAAAATAAAGCTGGGGCACCTGGGTGGCTCAGTTGTTAAGCGTCTGCCTTCGGCTCAGGTCATGATCCCAGGGTCCTGGGATCGAGCCCTGCATCGGGCTCCTTGCTCTGCAGGAAGCCTGCTTCTCCCTCTCCCACTCCCCTTGCTTGTGTTCCCTCTCTCACTGTGTCTCTCTCTGTCAAAAAAAATGAATAAAATCTTTAAAAAAATAAAATAAAATAAAGCTGACTC
>NW_027842027.1:0-265 GCF_054177405.1 Leptonychotes weddellii
AGTGGGATTGCCGTGCATGATAGTTCTATTTTTAACGTCCTGAGGCACGTCTGTACTGTTTTCCAGGCTGGCTGCACCAGCTTGCATTCCCACCCACCGCGTAAGAGGAGAGATCCCTTTTCTCCGCATCCTCGACTACACCTGTTGTTTCCTGTGTTGTTGATTTTAGTCATTCTGACGCATGCGAGGGGGTATCTCACTGTATTTTTAAAAATTTTTTAAATCTCATTGTGTTTTTGATATACATTTTTGATAATTATGATCG
>NW_027842028.1:0-265 GCF_054177405.1 Leptonychotes weddellii
CAAGCAGGGGGAGTGGCAGAGGGAGAAGCAGGCTCCCACTGAGCAGAGGACTCAAACTGGGGCTCGATCCCAGGACCCTGGGATCATGACCAAAGCTGAAGGCAGATGTTTAACCGACTGAACCACGCAGGCACCCTGAAAAAGTTCTTAAAGTCTACTCGTTCTCCTTTATGTAGAGCTCAAATAATGATTGCAGCAGACTAGCTGAGAAGGTACTGGGGCCAGAGTAGCATCAAAGTAGAGAAAGATTTGCTGTGACCAGACT
>NW_027842029.1:0-265 GCF_054177405.1 Leptonychotes weddellii
CAGACCTTCAAGGCCTGCCTGATTCCCAAACTCATGTGAACATTGCCTTTCATTCATATTGTCATATTTTTATTTTCATAGTCACTAAGAGGTTCTAGACTACATCTAATTGGTATCATTCCTGGGATCCACCTTTCCCCCTTTTTGAAAATTTGGCTATTATTTTATCCATCTCCACTTTGATTTCTTGGGAACTATTAACTACTTCCTTGATCATAGTCTGCATGTTCCTTCGGCAAACTGGCATGGTAGAGATTTGGGCCTG
>NW_027842030.1:0-265 GCF_054177405.1 Leptonychotes weddellii
GCTTTGGCCAAGGGCTACCTCCATCAGCTATGGCTTTATGAAATGCTTCCCTGACCAAGCAAGCCCTTCATTTTGCAAGTCGGATTAAAGGGTAAAGTTTATACCTTCCTTCATAATCCACAGTCAAGACTGACATCTTACTCCCTTTCATTAAATTCCTGTTCATCATTTAGAATTCACTTAAAATAT
The DNA here is from genome assembly GCF_054177405.1 of Leptonychotes weddellii. Lineage (NCBI taxonomy): Eukaryota > Metazoa > Chordata > Mammalia > Carnivora > Phocidae > Leptonychotes > Leptonychotes weddellii. The sequence goes on from NW_027842030.1 coordinate 190, forward strand.
TATCTTATTTATGAAGTCTATAAAAAAGTCATTCTTTTGTGCTACCAAAGTATTAATCTTGTATTACTGAAATTAT
>NW_027842031.1:0-265 GCF_054177405.1 Leptonychotes weddellii
CTGGCCTCGGAGCTCAACCACGTGCAGGAGGTGCTGGAGGGCTACAAGAAGAAGTGAGTGCAGCCGGGAGGATAGTCTCAGAAAGGAAAGGGGATTAAGCCAAAGCAGGATAGATTCGGGTTAGACCGCAAGAGGAACTTTCCAATAGGAAGAAGACAGTGACAGGAAGCCTGTGAGGACAAATGCTCTGGGAGTTCACGCATTGGAGAGAGGGGAGCTGCTCCAGCTACCTCGTCCTTATGTGTTGGTTTCATTAATTCGTCAA
>NW_027842032.1:0-265 GCF_054177405.1 Leptonychotes weddellii
GTCTGCGAAGGCCGGCCCAGCATCGTGCTCTGGGCACGTGGGGGTGAGAGGTAGTGAGCTGAGGCACCCAGTGTGACTCTCAGCACACAGCAAGCCCTCCATACATGCCCCCGTTTCTTCTTCCTAAAAGCAAGGACGGTGCTGAGCAGGGCCTGAGTGAGGCTCCGGGGAGACATTTGCCCTGCAGTGGTTTTGCCGTGGCCACGGAAGGAGCCGGAGCCTCTGGCCGGCCAGCCTGCAGACGGGGACGAACTGAAAGGCCAGA
>NW_027842033.1:0-265 GCF_054177405.1 Leptonychotes weddellii
GTTCAACCATGGCCACCAAAGAAGACCAAAGACTCACTGTTTTTTTGAATAGGACGGCCAAACATCTCTCCCTGCACATCAAAGACACCCAACCTGAAGACTCAGCTGTGTACTTCTGCGCAGCAAGCACACATTGCTTCCCAGGCACCTGCTGCCTGCACTCAAACCTGGGTGTGGGGCAGCCCCCTGTCCTTTGACACAAACCTTCAAGTATAGTTTTTGTCCTATTGTTTGTCTGCACGTGAAAGCTAATGTTTTATCACTT
>NW_027842034.1:0-2182 GCF_054177405.1 Leptonychotes weddellii
ATGAATGTCCTCAATGGCATCTTCCAACAGAAGCTTCATGTACATTGCAAATCTGTTGTTTAGTGTAGCCACTTCCACTGTTTATCTGAGCTAGATCTTCTGGAGAACTTGCTGCAGCTAATACAACAGCACCTGCTGCTTCCCCTTACACTTGTACGTTATGGAGACGTCTTCTTTCCCTAAACCTCATGAACCAACCTCTGCTAGCTTCTGACTTTTCTTCTGCAGCTTCCTTACCTCTCTTAGCCTTCACATAAGTGAAGAGAGTTGGGGCCTTGCTCTGAATTAGGCTTTGCTTAAGAGAATGTTGTGTCTGGTTTGAACTTCTATCCAGACCACCCAGACTTTCTCCATATCAGCAGTAAGGATGTTTCACTTTTTTTTTTTTTTAGTTATTTGTGTATTCACTGTAATATCACTTTTCATTTCCTTCAAGAACTTTTCCTTTGCATTCACAACTTGGCCAACTGACACAACTAACTTTTGACATGCTTTCTTCACAAAGTTGAATCGTTTCTAGCTTTCGATTTAAAGTGACAGACATGGGACTCTCTCTTTTACTCAAATGCTTAGAGGACATGGTAGGGTTATTAATTGGCCTAATTTCAACACTGTTGTGTCTCAGGGAATAGGGAGGCCCGAGGAAGAGGAGGGAAATGGGAATCGTTGGTTGGTGGAGCAGTCAGAACACACACAGTTAGCAATTAAGTTCACTTTCTAGTGAGTGTGGTTCCTGGTGCCCCAAAACAACAAAATTACAATAGTGAAATCAAAGATCACTGATCATAGATCACCATAACAAATATAGTAATAATTTAAAAGTTTAAAATATTGTGAGAATTACCCAAGTGTGACACAGAGACATGAACTGAGCCAATGCTGTTGGAAAAGTGGTGCTGGCAGAGCGGCTGACAGCTGGCACAAGCCTTCCATTTGTAAAATATGCAGTATCTGTGAAGTGTAATAAAGTAAAGCAGACTGAAATGAGGTGTGCCTGTATAACTGAAATACATTTAATTGCTTTTTGTGTTTAATGAGCACAAGTTCGTTTACACTTAATTTCATTTTTTTTTCCAAATCAGAGGGTCTTTAGAAAGGTTCCTTATCCTCGCTCTTACTGAATGGAAACATAATGTTTACTCACCTTCAGTTTCTCACAATGGTGGGAAGAAGGCTTTCCCATAAAATTGCAATTAGAAGAGAAGATGTTCCACCTGCTTTAGAGTTTCCTTGAAGGGAATTTCCAACATTAGATAAGAAAAGTCCTTGTCTTTACTCCAACCACAGAGACTACTCACCTAGTGGTAGAGCTCGGGTCAAGTTAGTAGCTGGAGGATCAGTTTCTGGAGGACAGAGCTCACAGAAGTCCCAACATGATGGGCAGAGCAGGTTACCATCATGAATCCAGCCATTCATCTGAATACTGACGGGGAGGACCTGCCCAGCTCGACTACACAAATATGAAGTGTTCTGAACCCAAACTGTCAGACCTTGAGGAGAACAAGAAACCTTCAAATAGGAAGAAAAAAAAATCAGATCAATAAGATTCTCATATATGATATATGAGCCATTTTCAACTACAGGAAAATACATTAGAATTTACTAAAAATACTGACCATAAAACACAATTTGGGACGTAGGCATATCTTTAATCTCATATAAAGAAAGTTAAATTATTCAGGTTCTAAAAGAATTTTCACTCTGTGGTAGTAGTTCTTCAACTTTTAGTTTATCACTTTCAAAAAATCTGAGGAAAGCTACAGACACTCTTTTTTTTTTTTTTTAAAGATTTTATTTATTTATTTGAGAGAGAGAATGAGAGAGAGAGCACATGAGAGGGGGGAGGGTCAGAGGGAGAAGCAGGCTCCCTGCCGAGCAGGGAGCCCGATGCGGGACTCGATCCCGGGACTCCAGGATCATGACCTGAGCCAAAGGCATTCGCTTAACCAACTGAGCCACCCAGGCGCCCCAGACACTCTTCTTTAAATATACAAGACAACACACAACTTTACATACAATCTGGATTTATAGACCCCAAAGCCAATTTGTCAAGAATAACATTTCTGTAGGGGTGCCTGGCTGGTTTACTCTGTGGAGCAATGCAACTCTTGATCCCGGAGTTGTGAATTTGAGCCCCACATTGTGTGTAGAGATTATTTAAAAAAATCAAATCTTAGGGGCA
>NW_027842035.1:0-265 GCF_054177405.1 Leptonychotes weddellii
ACAATCAGCAATAAATAAACACAATGAAACAATCAGAAAGGAAAAAATAAATCTCTCGTGTTTAAGACTAATATGTAGAAAATCCAAAAAAAAATTAGACAAGCTAATAGAACCACTAAGAGAATCCAGCATCATTGCCATGGGCATGCCAATATACAAAAGCAACTGCATTTTCTATGCCAGTGATGAGTAACTAGAAGTTAAAATGAAAGAGTTTATAATATTTACAATATCAGTAGGAATATCAAATGTCTAGGAATAAATC
>NW_027842036.1:0-265 GCF_054177405.1 Leptonychotes weddellii
TGGGCCATGCCCCACGTGAGTTTCTAGAAGGTTCCCTCCACTCCCAGTGTCTCTGTTGCTTAACTGTCCCCCAGGATCTGCGCACTTCCCCAGCAGCGGCCTCCTGTCCCCAGGGTACCAGGTGGTGACCCTCTCAGCATGCCCTCAGGGCCCGGCTCCTTTCGCTGGGTCACCCACAGGATTGGGAGCCCTTCGTGCTGGCAGCTGAGATTTAGGGTCCATCTCTCACAGCCCAGCAGTACAGGACGGTGCCAAAAGTTACCTG
>NW_027842037.1:0-265 GCF_054177405.1 Leptonychotes weddellii
CCCTAATAAAGTTAGAATGTTTGTTTCCAATTTTGATCCTTCCACATTTCATCTGTGGATGGCAGGCCTTTCCTAATTAGAGTATATGCCTATTGAAAGCAAGGACTACACGGAACTCTCAAGGATTTGCCCCACAGGATGCAGGTTATTGGATTGATGCCTTGTAGACCTTCCTCATGCATTTCTTTTTTTTTTTTTTTTTAAAGATTTTATTTATTTATTTGACAGAGAGAGACACAGTGAGAGAGGGAACACAAGCAGGGGG
>NW_027842038.1:0-265 GCF_054177405.1 Leptonychotes weddellii
CTCCTTCCTGACCTTGCCGAGGCCTGGCCCACAGGGGTGTCCTGGAGCCGGCTCCCCCAGCCTCTCGCAGATCTGCTTCTCGTGTGTGTTTTATTCCAAGTTCAACGCGGCCCAGTTGAGCCTGGAATCCTGAGCAGCTTCAAAGTAAATATTGTCATGATGACTCTCTGCACTCCTCACAGGCATTACTGTTGCTGGCACATTCGGAGGGCAGCGTGTCTCCTGGGCTCTTTCTCAGCAGTGCAGAGCAACGGGCCCCAGAACG
>NW_027842039.1:0-265 GCF_054177405.1 Leptonychotes weddellii
AATGAATCATGGAACACTACATCAAAAACTAATGATGTAATGTATGGTGATTAACATAACATAATAAAAAAAAAAAGACATCCTCTTTGGGGCATATCTAATCTTACACCTGTAAGAAACCAAAAATGAGGGCGCCTGGGTGACTCCATCAGTCGGGCGTCTGCCTTCAGCTCAGGTCATGATCCTGGCATCCTGGGATTGAATTCCACACTGGGCTCCCTGCTCAGTGGGGAGTCTGCTCCTCCCTCTGCCTCCGCCCCTCCCC
>NW_027842040.1:0-265 GCF_054177405.1 Leptonychotes weddellii
GAAGGCAGACGCTTAATGACTGAGCCACCCAGGTGGCCCAGAGATACTTTTTTTTTTTTAAGATTTTATTTATTTATTTGACATGGAGAGAGAGAGCACAAGCAGGGGGAGTGCAGGCAGAAAGAGAGGGAGAAGCAGGCTCCCCACTGAGCAAGGAGCCCAATGCAGGGCTCAATCCCAGGATCCTGGGATCATGACCTGAGCCAAAGGCAGACACCTAATGACTGAGCCACCCAGGTGCCCCACTAGAGAGATAATTTTAACA
>NW_027842041.1:0-265 GCF_054177405.1 Leptonychotes weddellii
CAGTGTTCGGGCTCCGCCGGTCGCCCTCCTAGCACAGCCTGCCCGCCATCCGGAATTCGAGGAGGGACACTTCCAATGAGACCCTTGACTATCCCTCGTTTTATTTTCCGATCTCTTCCAAGAAATCATTTAAAACCTGTTCTTAAAACAGCAGCTTAACAAACACCTTGAGAATTCATTTTAACGGGCAAGGCATTGCCTCACTTCAGTTTTCTCAAATGAAATCTCGAAAACCGGCTGATCCAGACCGGGCACGTGCCGTGGG
>NW_027842042.1:0-265 GCF_054177405.1 Leptonychotes weddellii
CCTTTCTTTTCCCCCTGGTTTTAGGTCTCTTCTGATTTGTTTAGTGTATATTTTTCTGGGGGCATTGTTACCCTTTTAGCATTTTATGGACATTTCTCTGGATAAAATGACAAGACAGAAAAATTCACCTCAAAAAAAAAAGAAGAGGCAGTACCAACTGCCAGGGACCTAATCAATATGGATGTTAGTAAGATGTCAGCACTAGAGTTCAGAATGATGATTATAAAGATACTAGCTGGGCTTGAAAAAAGCATAGAAGATACTA
>NW_027842043.1:0-265 GCF_054177405.1 Leptonychotes weddellii
ATGCATTTGTTTCATAGAGGAATGCATGTAGGAAAACCTTATAAATTTTCTCTTAATATCTACTACTTTTTTTTTTAAAGATTTTATTTATTTATTTGAGACAGAGAGAATGAGAGAGAGAGAGCACATGAGAGGGGAGAGGGTCAGAGGCAGAAGCAGGCTCCCTGCCGAGCAGGGAGCCCGATGCGGGACTCGATCCAGGGACTCCAGGATCATGACCTGAGCCGAAGGCAGTCGCTTAACCAACTGAGCCACCCAGGCGCCC
>NW_027842044.1:0-265 GCF_054177405.1 Leptonychotes weddellii
AATGGGGGTGGGAGTCATAAAGTCTATCTCCAAGGGTTTTTGAGAAAACTAAATTAAATAGCAATGGTAAATCCTAGGGCATGGAGCCTGGAGTGTCCTAGGGGTTCTATGAGGATTTGCTGAATGAATGATCGATCACACAGACCAGAGTCTTGAACTCTGGCTCATGGCCTCTCCCACTCCATTTAGGGAGGAGGAGATCCTAGCACCAAATCGCTTCTCTTTTCATCCTTGCCAAGGCCCCTCCAGGCAGCCCAAGCCTATT
>NW_027842045.1:0-2182 GCF_054177405.1 Leptonychotes weddellii
AAAAAAAAAATATATCAAATATGATCAGGCTGGTGCATAGATCAGTGCCACACACTAGATTTGGGGCGTATTTTGGTCTTTTAGAAGAAAGTCCCTCCCAAACTTTTAAAGAAAGAAAAACTATGTATGTACAAAAATAAGGGTAAATACAATGAAGGGATGGAATATGACTGTACAGATGAAAATTATAAAAGATATTATACGACGAATAGATAAGAAGTTGGTTGAAAAAAGAAAGAAGAGGAATTAAAAAAAGGGGAGAGAATGTGATCAGGCAGGAGACTAGAATAAAGCCATACACTAGAGAATTAGGGTATATTTTGGTCTGTTAGAAGAAACTGTATCCCCAAATTTTAAAGAGAGAACAACTTATATATATATATACCAAAAATAAGGTTAACTACTATGAAGGGATAGAACATGACTCTAAAAATGAAAAATAAAAAAAGGGATTGATAAGATGTTGGTTGAAATAGGGAAAAAGAAAAAAATTTTAAAAACAAACTTTGAAAGACTAAAGAATCGCGGGGAAAAAAGCCATGAATTCTATGTCCTGTATTTCCCTAGTGCTGGCGTTCTGCTGTTCTCATTGATTAGTAAACTTGGTCTTGGCTGGCTGTTTTTGCTGATCTTCTGGGGGAGGGGCCTGTTGCTGTGGTTCTCAAATGTCTTTGCCGGAGGCGGAATCGCCTAGCCCTTGCTGGGGCCGGGCTAAGTAATCTGCTTGTGTTTGCTCTCGGGAGCTTTTGTTCCCTGCAAGCTTTCCATATAGCTTTGAAGGACAGGAAAGAAAATGACGGCCTCCCAGTCTCCACCCGGAGGAGCCGAGAACTTGGGGCCCCACTCCTCGGTGCGCCCCCAGAGAAAAGCAGTCAATCACTCCCGTCTCCCCAGTCTCCGGCCGCACTCCATGCTCACCCAGCCTGTGACCGAGCATTTCTATCTCTGGCACCCGACCCCGTGTGGAATCTCCAAACCCAGCAGATCCCTGTGGTGCACTCCCGTGCCACTCCTCCCGGGGTAGGAAGGGGAGTCTCCCCGGATTTGCCTCTCATTGAGTCCCTGCTCGAAGGGCAGTGGCCTGACTATGCCGCAGATCACGGTTTATGGCAACCCTGAGCTGAGAGCCCACTCCTCGGCTCTGTCTCTGCAGCTGGCTTCCCCGCTCTGATACCTGGGAGCTCTGCCGCACTCAGGCACCCCCGGTCTTTCTGTGACCCCAAGGGTCCTGAGACCACACTGTCCCAGTGAGGGTTCCACCCCCACTTAGCCACTGGAGTGAAGTCCCTCAGCGGAGTCGACTTCTAAAAGTTCCAATTTTCTGGTGAGGGGAAGATGGTGGAGGAGTAGGGGACCCTATTTCAACTGGTCCCCGGAATTGAGCTGGATATCTACCAGACCACTCTGAGCACCCACGAAACCAGCCTGAGATGTAAGAAGATCTGGATCTCTACAAACAGAATATCTCAGGCAGTTGGTTTTGAGGTATGAAACGGAGAGCCGTGATTCTGTGGGCAGATATCGGAGGATAAACGGCAGCGGGAGAGTGCCTGGACGTGGGAATCCTACACCGCCAGTGAGTGACAGCCTCGCTCGCTGGGGACGGGCACAGACCCGCAGACCGGTAGCGTCGGGAAAGGACTTTGGGGCAGCGCCCGGGGTGGAAAACGAGAGTGGCGGGGTTGCGCTCATGGAAACTGCAGCCCCCCGGACAGAAACCCAGAGCGACGGAGTCTCATGCACGTGAACTGCAGGCCCCCAGACGGAAACCATGAGCAGCGGAGTCGCGGGTGCATGAACTGGGAGCGGCTGGCGGTTTTAGAAGCACAAAGGCAGAGACGTGCCCCGACCTGGAGGCAGGACTGGGAGCACTGCGGAGTGGCGCACAGCGTAGATGCTGCAGTTTATAGCAGCACGGACAGAAACGGAGACAGTGTGGCCTGGAGAGCTCACTGAAGAACAGACTGCAGTCTCTCTGCTCTGAGGCAGAGGGCTGGAAACGGTCTCTTCTGCTCTGACTCGTGGAAGAGATGCGGAAAGCCACCAGGGAAAGGCGCCAGAGAACAAAGCCCCAAAGACTGATTCCTGCTGAGTCCATCCCCCACCACAGGGGCGCAGGGCAACACCGCCCAAACAGGGTTGCCTGAGTAACAGCGCGGCAGGCTCCTCCCACAGAAGACAG
>NW_027842046.1:0-265 GCF_054177405.1 Leptonychotes weddellii
GGGGGAGGGTCAGAGGGAGAAGCAGGCTCCCTGCCGAGCAGGGAGCCCGATGTGGGACTCGATCCCGGGACTCCAGGATCATGACCTGAGCCGAAGGCAGTCGCTTAACCAACTGAGCCACCCAGGCGCCCTAATTCCCACTATTTAAAGGAATTTCTCTTACCTTGTTAAGAAAAACCTTAACTATTTTTTTTTTTTTTAAAGATTTTATTTTATTTATTTGACAGAGAGAGACAGCGAGAGAGGGAACACAAGCAGGGGGAGA
>NW_027842047.1:0-265 GCF_054177405.1 Leptonychotes weddellii
GGGGAAGATACTTTTGAGGATATATTAATAAGCACACATTACTTTTATAATCAGATAAAAAAATTGTAAGGTGAAAAACACAATTGTTATAAGTATGCCAAGGTACTACCTAGCCAGCACATAGTGATGGAAATATTTATCTTCATATACGCCTTAAATTGAAATGTATTTTCTAATGAAGTTTTAATTTTAAAATGTGCCCTTATAATTCTTCTTTTAATAGGTTATCTATAATTAGTTTTTTGGATTTTTGTATGTGTGTTTT
>NW_027842048.1:0-265 GCF_054177405.1 Leptonychotes weddellii
TCTCAGCTGATCTACGGGAAAAGTTCTTGCTCACATGGAGATCACTCCTACAGGCGACCATGGGAATGATGGAGAAAAACAGAGGGAGAGGCCTCCAAGGCAAAGGTAAAACCTGAGGTGGGGACAGAAATCAGGTCACCAAACTCCTTCTCCTCACCCTTCTCCTTGTCCCAATTTCTTATTCCAGCGCTAAAGGGAGGTTTTTTTTGTTTTTGTTTTTAATAAAGATGCCTTTCCCCCCTTTGAAGTGCATTCTCTTCTTCAA
>NW_027842049.1:0-265 GCF_054177405.1 Leptonychotes weddellii
TGAGCCGAAGGCAGACGTTTAACCGTCTGAGCTACCCAGGCGCCCCTGGTCAATTGATTTCTGACAAGGGTGCCCGTATAATTTGATAGGGAAAGAATGTCTTTTCACTTAGCAGTGTTGACACAACTAGATATTTACTACAAAAACATGAATTTGGACTATCACATTATATGCAAAAATTAATTCAAATAGGATCATAGACCCTAAATGGAAATGCTAAACCATATAACTCTTTGAAGAATACATAGAAGTAAATCTTCATGAC
>NW_027842050.1:0-265 GCF_054177405.1 Leptonychotes weddellii
ACAATCAGCAATAAATAAACACAATGAAACAATCAGAAAGGAAAAAATAAATCTCTCGTGTTTAATACTAATATGTAGAAAATCCAAAAAAAAATTAGACAAGCTAATAGAACCACTAAGAGAATCCAGCATCATTGCCATGGGCATGCCAATATACAAAAGCAACTGCATTTTCTATGCCAGTGATGAGTAACTAGAAGTTAAAATGAAAGAGTTTATAATATTTACAATATCAGTAGGAATATCAAATGTCTAGGAATAAATC
>NW_027842051.1:0-265 GCF_054177405.1 Leptonychotes weddellii
AGATCTGTACCTCTGAAGCAAATAATACATTATATGTTTAAAAAAGAAGAAGAAGAAGAAGATAGTAGGAGGGGAAGAATGAAGGGGGGGAAATCGGAGGGGAGACAAACCATGAGAGACTATGGACTCTGAAAAACAAACTGAGTGTTCTAGACGGGAGAGGGGTGTGGAGATGGGTTAGCCTGGTGATGGGTATTAAGGAGGGCACGTTCTGCATGGAGCACTGGGTGTTATACACAAACAATGAATCATGGAACACTACATC
>NW_027842052.1:0-265 GCF_054177405.1 Leptonychotes weddellii
AGTTTGAAAATATGAGTAGTGATGATATAAGTGCATTGTACATATTTTGTATTTCTTTAAATTCTATAAAACACCAGCAATTTTCAGAAACGCCATTCATTTAATAACATTTTCAGAAAAAGTATCATATTAAATATAGGTAGTAATTATAAGACATAACTAGATTAGAAAACTGTTACTTGGAGAGAAACTTCCGTAACAGAATGATATTTGAAAGCATTGGTCTCCAAACTTTGTTAATCATACTTTCTGATGACCATTTTTG
>NW_027842053.1:0-265 GCF_054177405.1 Leptonychotes weddellii
GTGATGGGTATTAAGGAGGGTACATACTGCATGGAGCACTGGGTGTTACACAAAAACAATGGATCATGGATCACCACATCAAAAACCAATGATGTATTGTATGGTGACTAACATAACATAATAAAATTTAAAAAAAATAACAAATAATAAAATAACTTCATCAAAGTTTTAAAAAAAAACTTTTCTTGGATAATGACAATGAAAACAAGGAGATTTCAGACTGTTTCCTGGTTGCTATGTTCCCAAGAGGGTTGATCTTCCCCAT
>NW_027842054.1:0-265 GCF_054177405.1 Leptonychotes weddellii
AGAAGCCAACCAGTCCCTCGGGCACAGATGAACGGCTTCTTCAGGCCGCCCTTCATGTTGGGAGATGACCGAGCCCTCAGAGGCAGATGTGTCCTGGGAGACAGGCTCCCACCACTCAGCGGGGACGGGGCTCAAAGTCACCCTGGGAGGTGTTTTCGGGCCACTGACATCCCCCCACCATAAAGACATCCAGAAGATGCATGTGAACAAGACACCAACACACAGACCACCCAGCTCGGACGCTGCAGGTCAGACCCTCCCTGGG
>NW_027842055.1:0-265 GCF_054177405.1 Leptonychotes weddellii
GTTCCATTTTCTCCACATCTTCACCAACACTTGTTGTTTCTTGAGTTTTTGATAGTAGCCATTCTAACAGGTGTGAGGTGTTATCTCACTATAGTTTTGATTTGTATTTCCCTGATGATAAGTGATGATGAGCACCTTTTCATGTATCTGTTGGCCATCTGTATGCCTTCTTTGGAGAAATGTCTGTTCATGTCTTCTGTCCATTTTTAATTGGGTTATTTGTTTTTTGGGTATTGAATTGTATAAGTTCTTTATATATTTTGGA
>NW_027842056.1:0-13371 GCF_054177405.1 Leptonychotes weddellii
CTCCATCCCCACTTTCTGATTTTAGTAGGTATGAGATATTTATTTCTAGCAAATTCCCAAATGATGCTGATGGTGCTATTCCAGGTCCTACTAAGGCGTACTCTGATACTTGGTGTTAAGGAAACTGCGGAAACTGCTAGTTAGGTAATACTTTCAGGCTGAGGAGCAATAATCTGCTAACCAAAGAACATAAGGTGATTTCTCTTGGCCTCTGTGTGTGCAGCAAATTTGGTTATATTTTCACATGTGGATTTTACATGAAGTTACAAGCAGATTCCATGCCCAGTTTGGAGTCCAGCGTGTGGCTTGAACTCAGAACCCTGAGATGGAGACCTAAGCTGAGATCGAGTTGCTTAAGCAGCTGAGCCACTCAGGTACCCTTCATGTGGCTTTTCAAGCATTAAAATGGTTTCTTTTTTAAGATTTTATTTAGGGGTACCTGAGTGGCTCATACAGTTAAGCGTCTGCCTTTGGTTCAGATCAGGGAGGCTGCTTCTCCCTCTCCTACTCCCCCCACTTGTTCCCTCTGTGTCTCTGTCAAATAATCTTTAAAAAAATTTTTTATTGGGGCTCCTGGGTGGCTCAGTTGTTAAGCATCCCCCTTCGGCTCAGGTCATGATCCCAGGGTCCTGGGATCGAACCCCGCATCGGGCTCCCTGCTCCGTCGGGAAGCCTGCTTCTCGACCATCTCCCACTCCCCCTGCTTGTGTTCCCCCTCTCTCTGTGTCTCTGTCAGATGAATAAATAAAATCTTTTTAAAACCTTTTGAGGGAGCACTATATAGAGAGCACAAGAGAGCGCAAGCAAGAATCAGGGGCAGAGGGAGAAGCAGGCTCCCTGCAAAACAGGGAGCCCAACGCGGGGTCCAGTCCCAGGACCCTGAGATCATGACATGAGCCGATAAGGCAGACCCTTAACTGACTGAGCCACCCAGGCACCCCTAAAATGGTTTCGTGAAGTAGTGAAACATACAGTAGTCTGACCCATTCTGGTCTACATTGTTTCTTGCTTTATCTTTTTTTTACAGGTAGAGCTGCCATTATAGCTAAAGTTTCTACCTCCCTAGGACTGTGAAATGAGAACTGTGGCCAAACTGCAGAGACCAGATTAATGAGCACCTCAGAGTTGAAATTTAAATTGGTGCACATATGTATAGGCAGTCTTCGTGTGGTACCATAACGGATAATCTCCTCATACAGTCTTATTTCTGCTTGCTGTTGTGTTCATTTCACATGTTTGTGTGGAATAGGATATATTGGGTATATTACCATACAGCACTAGGATATCACTACTATACGGAACTCTCTAGTGTGTTACTGGTGGTGTCCACTGGTCATGAATTCTCTTAGGACTGCCTTGAACTTTGTGGTTCTTTCTTCTCACAGGTATTTCATGCACGGCGTTTGTAAGGAAGGAGATAACTGCCGCTACTCGCATGACCTCTCTGACAGTCCTTACGGTGTAGTGTGCAAGTATTTTCAGCGAGGATACTGCATTTACGGAGACCGCTGCAGGTAAGACTTGTTTCAGAACACACAGATCGGTTTTGCTGAGAGGTTGAGAAAAAGTGAGTAAAATACATAATGCCAATAGCTTTATAAATAGATAACATGCTTTGAAAAGTATTCCTTAGTGTTAGTACACTTAAAATCTCTTAACTTGGAGGGCATATATTAATACATTTTTTTCAAAAAAATGAGTTTGTAATGTAGTAATTCCTGAGGAGCTCCATCTGCAAACCTAGGGATAAGGTGTGGAGAAAGTATTTGTATATCGCATTTCCTTTTTAAGACAAAGTGATGTGCATATCTCTTAATGAATTAGGAGAGAAAATGGCATCGTAGGCATTTGGAATAGTGTTACTACTTAACGAGAGCTTATCATTGCTTATCATTCAGTGTCAACTTTCCTGAAACCCTTCAGCTTGCAAAACTAAATCTAAGCTTAGATTTAGAGGGAATACTCAGGAATGTGCTGGTAACCATCAGAATGTTAAGAACCAAGAGGGATTCATTCTTTAATCTCTTATTATTAATTGAATTGGTACCATAATCCTGTTACATTGCGATTCAGCAGCAGTGGCTTGTGCTTAGAAATAGGTGGAGGTTTTATTAATCTTCCCAAGTTAGAAGAGATGTTTTAGTTACCTGTTGATTGGAGCGGCCTGGGTGGCTCAGTCGGTTAAGTAGCTGCCTTGATTAGGTCATGATCCCAGGGTCCTGGGATCTAGCCCCTCATTGGGCTCTCTGCTCAGCGGGGAGCCTGCTGCTTCCTCGCTCTGTCTGCCCTTCCCCCTGCTTGTTCTCTTTCTGTCAAATAAAACCAATAAAAAATAGTTACCTGTTGATGTTGAACAAATTACCCTGAGATTTAGCAGCTTAGAAATGATAAACATCTCCCAGTTTCTGGGGGTCTGACTTGGGTGGTTCTAGCTGTGAGATTCTAGAGATTGCCGTCAGGAATTTGGGCAGGTCCGCCATTATCTGACCTCTCCCTGGGGGCTTGGAGGATCACTTCTAAGGAGAGACCTTAGTTTTTTACCAGCTGGACCTCTCCTTAGGGCTGCTTTAGTGTCCTACTTGGTTGCTATCTTTCCCCAGAGCAAGTGATTCAAGAGAGCCAGCAAGGACACATCCACAATGCCTTTTATGTCCTAGTCTCAGAAGTCCTGCACTCACTTCCGCTATACTCTGCATTACAAGCAAGTCACTAAATCCAGCCCATGTTGAAGTGTTCAAGGGGAGAGAGATTGGGCCCACCTTTTGAAGGGAGGCGTGTCAAAGAATTCTGGACATACTTTAACCATAAACCATCATATTAGGTAAGACATTTGGGGAATGTCAGCCAGTTTTAGCATTCTACTATGATCATATGCTTAGAATTCAAAAGGCTAGGAAATTATCGATGGGTGGGATATTAATGTTCAGTCATCCCACATTTTACTAGGAAATCTAGTAAGGATAGAGAAAAATAGATTTTTTTCATGTGACTGTAAGAGCTCAGAAATGGAAACTCTGATACCTGAGTTTAGGTCCTTTTGCTCTCTGCTAATTTTTTTCATTGCAGTATTACTGGAAAGGGGAAAAATGACACCCCCCCCAAAAAAACCCAAACCGCCAGGCTTATCGTCACAGTATGAAAGAGGGGTGTTGGTAGAACTCCATCCTACTATATATAAAGGAGCGATTCTTTGTAGTAGGATGGTCTCTGCAGGTTTTCTAGGCCAGCTTAATTGTAGGGGAGCCTGGTTCTTTGCCTAAACAATCAGCCGAGAGTCTTGTACACTCCGTCCGGGGAGAGAAGAAACAAATGCCAGGAGTGGGAGGGGAAACTAGGGTGTCCAGCAGAGAGAAGTGGAGAGTATGCTGTGTGATAGGAGGAGGGAAAGTACAGCTGGTAAACAGATCAGCTGCTGCTTCAGAAGAGGGACTCATCAGATTGGACCATATAGGTGGGGAGAATGAAAAAAAGGTTAAATTGAAGAAATTGAAGCTAAGGCTGAGGCTGTATGTGTTAATCAGCTTATTTTTCAGGTAACTTCCCCCAGCCCTAAATGGCATTTAGGCATTTCATATTCTCCTTGGGAATAAGTATGGAAGCCCATCCTCAACCTAACCCTGTAATCAGTCGACTTCCTTGTGGGAGACTGAGGTCGAAGGCCAGGGAGTGAGGTGGGTGCACTGTTTTGGCGACGCCCTGACATGGAGGCAGTTTCAAGTCACCTGATAACTGGCTTTTTTCTTTAAAGATGCAGCTCCCTCTTTGGCCAATGATCTGATTTGAGCTAGGTTTAGAGCTCTCAGGGTGAAGTGAAAGGAATTAGGGAAACCTATTATTACTAGTTGGCCTGAAAGAAGCTTCTGTGGCAATTGGGACAGACTGGCTGGAAGATTTACACCTACTTTTCACTCTTTCTGCGTAGGGATCTTTTTACACAAATTGGCCAGTGCCCAGGGATTTCAAATATTGAATGCCTCATACAGGTAATAGTTTATGATGAAAGACAATGTCCTAATGCCAACAGTTCACAAATGTTACTGTGTCCATGCTTCATGAAGGTGGCACTGTTAACTTAGGCCAGTTCTTCATTACTCAGAAGTGTTGTACACATTGCACGACCTCTCAACATCCTTTGCCCCCACTTACTCAATGCCATAAGAACTCCCTCATTGTTTATGAACACCCAGTGGAGAAAGAGGGAGTATTGCCTTGGTTGAAAACCATTGCTATGGTAGATTTTGTTTCCTTTGGAGGTCTCTTTCCCTCTGGACCCACTGAGTCCCGCAAATTAACGTATTTAAGATTTATTTATTTGAAAGAGAGCACGCAAGCGGGGAGAGGGGCAGAGGGAGGAGAGAAACAGACATGATTCCCAGGAGATCCTAGGAACCCTGAGACCATGACCTGAGCTGAAACCAAGAGTCAGACGCTAAACCTACTGAGCTACCCCCGTGCCCCATAAGTTAAAATTTTAAAAACAGAAACCAGACCTTGGAATGATTGGGGGTCGGAAGTAGCCAACCAGAGGGGAAAGCATCTATCTTAATCTTGCTTAAAGATGGAAGAAAAATTTATTTCAGTTTCCTTACATAGAAATTAATACTATACCAGAGTATTTGCAAAGATGTGAAAGAAAAGCCCAATATTGGTTTCAGTGTTGTCTCAGTATTGTTTCTTAACACTTTGATTAAAAGGATCACGGATTCTGTGATAGGCCTTTTAATCAATCTTAAGGAATTAATTTAATAATCATTACAAACACAATCATCATGGACTCTGAATCCAGTAGATGTTAGTCCTCTTAAGTAGGAATTGGCAGGCTTCGTTTGTACAGGGCCAGATAATAAATGTATTTTGGCTTTGGAGGCCATACTGTTCTCGGGGCAATAGCAGCCGTAGATTATACATAAGTGAATGAATGTGGTGTGTTCCCACGAAACTTATTGAGATGCTGAAATTTGAGTACATTTTCAACCATTTAAAAATATCGAAACCAAGAATACAAGTCCGTTGCTGTCTCCTGAATTATACAGTTAAAATTGCCCACATAAATGGCTTGTGGCCTGTAAAAGAAGTTATTTGTCAATGGGGAGCCTGGCTGGCTTGCTCAGTATCAAAACCATTTTTAGCTCTGGGCTCGGCCTGAGGGTCATAGGCTGGATTGATCCCTGTTCTTAAGAAGGTCCATGCTTCAGTGAACCATATTTCTTAGTAAGCACCTTTTGGTTGGTTGTTTTTTATTTTTATATTTGAGAGAGCACACACACAAGTTGACAGAGTGGCAGGGAGAGGGAGAAGGCTCCCTGCTGAGTGGAGAGCCTGATGTGGGGCTCAGTCCCAGGACCCTGGGATCATGATGACTGAGCCACCCAGGTGCCCCTAGTAAGCACCTTTCAAAATGCGTCTTGCATCTTTCTTGTTTTATTAGGTTTTTTTTTCTTATTTGGACTTTCTTTCCTAGTACCTATGGACAAATCTTCACTTCAGAATCATTTTTATAGATCTATTCTGCACTAAAGGATTAATTTTGGCTAAATAGGCAGATTTGATTTTAAAAGTTAATACTCATTTTTTTTCTTAGAAAGCACAAACGAGGGAACAGGAGGCAGAGGGAGAAGCAGGCTCCCTGCTGAGCAAGGAGCAGAAGTCAGATGCAGGCAGATGCTTAACTGACTCAGCCACCCAGGCATCCCTAAAAGTTAATACTCAAAATAGATTATCATTTGTATTCAAGGACCCGGTTTTATTCACTAAATTTGACCCCTCAGTAGTTGGTTTTTTTTTTTTTTTTTAAAGATTTATTGGGCGCCTGGGTGGCTCAGTTGGTTAAGCGACTGCCTTAGGCTCAGGTCATGATCCTGGAGTCCCAGGATTGAGTCCCGCATCGGGCTCCCTGCTCGGCAGGGAGTCTGCTTCTCCCTCTGACCCTCCTCCCTCTCATGCTCTCTGTCTCTCATTCTCTCTGTCTCAAATAAAAAAAAAAAAAATCTTTAAAGATTTATTTATTTTGAGAGCAAGCCTTGGGGGTCAGGGAGAGGGAGAGAAGAATCAGGCTCCACACCCAGCCTGGAGCCCAAGGCGGGGCTCTCACAACCCCCAAGATCATTACTTCATTTAACTGACTGAGCCACCTAGGCGCCCCAGATGATACGGTCCTTAATGCATGGTATGTGTTTATTAGTAGATGTTGCTCAAAAAATTGAACTGTTTGGGTGCCCAGGTGGCTTAGTTGAGTCGGTTAAGTGTCTTTGGCTCAGGTCCAGCGGGGAGTCTGCTTCTCCCTCTCCTTTGTCCCTCCCCACTGCTCATGCTCTCTCTCTCCAGTAAAATCTATTAAATGCTGTCTAATATGGTAACTATGATCTACCTGTGCTACTTGAATACTTGAAAATATGGCTAGTGCTGGGACCAACAAACTGGTTGTACATTGAAGTATAAAGAGCTGTGTGGCCATTGGTTCCTATCATACAGAGCAGCTTAGAGTCACATTAGAACACCACTTGACAATTTTTTTTTTTTTTTTTTATTTGAGAGAGAGAATGAGAGCACATGAGAGGGGGGAGGGTCAGGGAGGAGCAGACTCCCTGCCGAGCAGGGAGCCCGATGCGGGACTCGATCCCGGGACTCCAGGATCATGACCTGAGACGAAGGCAGTCGTTCAACCAACTGAGCCACCCAGGCGCCCCACCACTTGACAATTTTTTGACAATGAAGTGAGGTGTGGTGCAGGTGCATACTCCCAGTGGTTTCTGCTCTCAGCTTGCTGGATTCAGGATTCCAGTCTGGAATAAAACACACCGGGTTTTATAGCTGACAGCAGGTACTTGAAAGGAAGGCAAGGGAAAGTAGGTTCCCTAAAGCTTAAGAGTGGGAATATGAAGGTTTGAGATGATAGAATACAATGGTAAATACAATGGTAAATACAAGCAAATGTTTGCAGTAAGCTAAGGGATGGTGTGTATGTAGTTAGCCTTTATGTTTATTTTAGATGGAAATACACATACCAGTAACACAGCTGGCCCATGGTTAGGATGGCCCGATTAGTTTGCAAGACCTGCTAGATAACGTGTACTGTGAATTATGCCAATTCAGACTTACTACGTATCATTAATTTATTGTGTCTGAATGTCTCAATTGTGGGGATTTTGTTGGGCTGGAAGTTGGTTCTTGAAGGGAATAGTTGATGTGTTTTAATAATTTACAAATGAAAAGGAATGAAAAGGTATAGAGTAAAAATTTGAAAAGTTATCAGGTCAATGACTCGATATAGGAAAAGAATACATGTTGTATATTATTTTTTTTTTTTAAAGATTTTATTTATTTATTTGATAGAGAGAGACACAGTGAGAGAGGGAACACAGTGAGAGAGGGAAGCAAGGGGAGTGGGAGAGGGAGAAGCAGGCTCCCTGCAGAGCAGGGAGCCCGATGCGGGACTCGATCCCAGGACCCTGGGATCATGACCTGAGCTGAAGGCAGTCGCTTAACCAACTGAGCCACCCAGGCGCCCTACATGTTGTATATTATTAAGTCTCCTGTTTAATATTGTGAACACTTTAACATACGTGGTAAAATGTCCTATGTTTTCTACTTGAGTTTGAGGGTCCGCCTTGCTTTGATCAGTCTTCCGGTGCACAGTCTCTTTAGCAGAGTTGCCATGGGAACCATGAGACTCCAGATTCGAGTGGAATTTGAGGGATGATAGGTGGTCGTCTGCAGGGGTGGGCAAACATGGCCTCTAGGCCAAACCTGGCTGAAGGCTCTAAGTTTGCTGACCCCTGGTCTGTGACCTTGCTGCTCAAGAGTGCTTGGGCCAGCAGTAATACCCTGTGCGGGCTTGATAGACATGCAGAATCATGGGCTCTGCCCCAGACTTAGAGATTCCAGATTTGCCTTTTAACAATTTCCTGGGTGATTCATAGGTAAGAGATTTTGAAAACAACCCAAGGACAGGATCAGGGAATTCATACCCTAATTGGGGCTGCTGGCTAGACAGTGACTGCTGACTTTGAATTTTTTTTTAGATATGAACATAGCAAGCCTTTGAAACAGGACGAAGTGACTGCAGATCTAACTGCGAAATCATCCCTTGCTGCTTCCTCAAGTCTCGCATCAGGCATTGGACCAGTTGTTGAAATGAATACGGGCGAAGCCGAGTCAAGAAATTCAAACTTTGCAACTGTAGGAGCAGGTTCAGAAGACTGGGTGAATGCCATTGAGTTTGTTCCTGGGCAGCCCTACTGTGGCCGTAGTGAGTATTTTGAAAACTAAAAACAACTTAGGGTGCTAGGCCATAGCTCACCAGTTAGCAGGCTTTCGAAACCTTCCTGCTTCCACTCTTCACACTTAGCCTGAGTTAATACTCTAAATTGGATTACCTAAGAATAACCGATGGAGTGAAAGAAACTTTTTGAATCCCAGTGAATTTAGAATGTTTTGAAAAACCGAAGCATCTTTAATCAGTGCAATCGCACAAGAAGTACGTAAAAGTGGGGTTTTTTTTGTTGTTTTTTTTTAAACAAGCAGCATTAGAAAATTGATCTCTCCATAGTGAAGGGATTAGTTAATAGATTTCAGAATTTAATTGAAGTTCTTCTCATGTGTTTTCTGTTCAGTTAGGTTCTCAGTTACCTTGGTTCATATATCTGCTTTACCCATTTTGGACCTTTACTACCCTCTTAAACGTTTTCAGCTGCCCCTTCCTGCACTGAAGCATCCCCGCAGGGCTCAGTGACCAAGGAGGAATTGGAGAAAGAGCAAACGGGAGCAGAAACCAAGCAGCAGCTTTGTCCCTATGCTACGGTCGGAGAATGCCGGTACGGGGAGAACTGTGTGTATCTCCACGGCGACTCCTGCGACATGTGTGGGCTGCAGGTCCTCCATCCGACGGATGCTGCCCAGAGATCGCAGCATATAAAAGTAAGTCTTCAGGGAAGTAGTCCGTTAATGCATGTGAGATTTCTTCGAAGACGCACATCTCACTGGTATTTAATACATTAACATGCTTGTGCAGCATTACCACAGTTCCCCTGAAAAACTTCATGCCCCTTAGCTCCATTACTGTTTGTTCTGCCCTTCCCTGCAGTTCCCTGGCAACATCTAATCTACTAATGGCTGGACTGGCCTGTTGTGGAGATCACATATGAATGGAATCCTATGTAGCCTTTTGTGACTGTCTTAAACATGAGCATAATGTTTTCAAGGTTTATTTGTGTTGTGGTGTGTATCAGCACTTCATTCCTTTTTCTGGCTGATAATAATGCACTGTATAGCTATACCACATTTTGTTTTTCCGTTTCGTCAATTGAAGGACTTTAGGATTGTTTCACCCACTCGCTATTGGGAATAATGCCATGAGCATTCATATGTAAGTTTTTGTGGGCATGTTTTAAGTTACCTTAGAGAGTAGAGTTGCTGGGTCATCTGGTAACTCGATGCTTAACACTTTGAGCAATGCCAGACTTTCTGCACAGTGAGTACACCATTTTACATTCCCAATCACGGTGGATGAGGATTTCGGACTACGGTTCTCGCAAGTGAGAATAGGAGCAGGAGAGAGAGGGCAGGCTCCCTGCTGAGCAACAAGGACCTGTATCATGACCTGAGCCGAAGGCAGACCACTAACCCACTGAGCCGCCCAGGCACCCCCCAGACTATGGTTTTTAAGCCCAATTGCAATGTAAGTTTTTTGTTGAAGACATTGTTTTACAAACTTTATATTGATTGGAGCAACAAATTCTGCTTCTAACCATTATCACGTTTAAAAAAATTAATTGGTTGTTGGGTAAAGCCATAGTATAAGAGACATGATTGAATCCTACCTTCACGACATGCTGGCTGTGTGAATTGGGGCAAGTTAAATCCTTGTCTTTCAGCTATATATTGGGTATGGGCAGCAGTGCTGTTTGTTTCCATCCCCCCCCCCCTTTTTAGTAGTGTCTTTCAGGATTGTTTAAAAAGAACTTTCAGAAAATAAAAAATGTTATTAAAATACTGTAGTTATGTGTAATTATGGGTGACTTTGCTTTTTTTCTATTCCTTAAAATTAACGTGTTCTAAATAAATTTAAAAAGTATGTGTGTATATATATAATGTCCGTCAGCCTCATTTTTACGTAGACTTGATGCCCAGTGTGGGGCTTGAATCCACAATAATGAGATCAAGAGCTGCACACTTCACTGACTGAGCCAGTACGCCCCTCTTTTTAACAGATTTGAGAGAGGAGGGGGAGGGAGAAAGGATCTTAAGCAGACTCCCTGCTAAGTGCAGTGTCAGACATGGTAACTCAATTTCAGAACCCTGAGACCAGAAACCTCAGCCAAAACCCACCAAGCCACACAAGCGCCCACCTCTTTTTTTAAAAAGTTTTAAGTAATCTCTATACCCAACATTGGGCTTAGACCCACAACCCCGAGATCAAGGGTTACATGCTCTTCTGCGTGGGCAAGGTGCCCCCATAATTGTTAATAGCCCCAAAGTGGAAACAACCAAAATGTCCATCACTCGATGAATGGATAA
This sequence comes from Leptonychotes weddellii, assembly GCF_054177405.1. Taxonomy (NCBI): domain Eukaryota; kingdom Metazoa; phylum Chordata; class Mammalia; order Carnivora; family Phocidae; genus Leptonychotes; species Leptonychotes weddellii. The sequence continues at coordinate 10,516 of NW_027842056.1, forward strand.
ATAGCGGTCTGTCCCTGTGATGGAATATTACTCAGCAATAAAAAGAAATAAAATACTGATACCTTCAGTATAGATAACTTTGAAAATGTGCTAAGTGAACAAAACCTGTCACAAAAGGACACACTTAATATGAAATGCCCCGAATAAGAACAGCCACAGATTAGTAGTTGACAATGAAGTGGGGGAAGGGTCGGTTTCCGGTGAAGTGATTTCCTTGCTGTGGGTATGGGGTGGTTCTTGGGGTAGTGAACACATTCCAGTACTGACTGGTTTGATGGTTGCATGACTGTGCATCTACAAAGACCATTTAATTGTAACCTTTAAATGAATGAATCCTATGGTATGTGAAGTATCTATCTCAAAGCTGTTTTTTAATTTTTATTTTATTTTTTTTTATGTTTTATTTATTCATGAGAGTCAGAGACAGAGAGAGAGAGGCAGAGGCAGAGGGAGAAGCAGGCTCCCCGCCTAGCAGGGAGCCTGATGCGAGACTCGATCCCAGGATCCTGGGATCATGACTGGAGCCGAAGGCAGATGCTTAACCATCTGAGCCACCCAGGCGCCCTCAAAGCTGTTTTTTTAAATGTGAAAATTAGGTGCCTAAGCACCTAATTGTCGCCTAATAAATGTTAGCTTCCTTCACCCTCACTTCATGACACTTAATTAAGACCTTAATCTTAATTACATTTTCCATTTAGAAACCAGAAGATCAAGCTGAGTATGAAAAACTATCTTAACATGGATTGTAACATGGAGGGTAGCGAAGATTGGGTGATACTTTTTTCCCCCAGTTTCTGAAGTTGAGTTCTTAGTTTGACTCTAGTGATGGATGTAAATATGTAGAATGTCCACCTGTATTTGAACAAAGCCGCTTTTCGAGTCAGTTGGGAACATCTTTTCAGTTGACTATTGATTATTTGAACGGAGTCATTAACTGTCAAGTTGAAGTCTTTCATTATTCAGTGACTTGATTACACTTCTTCTCTCTCCACTTTTTCTAGTCTTGCATTGAGGCCCATGAGAAGGACATGGAGCTCTCATTTGCTGTCCAGCGCAGTAAGGACATGGTGTGTGGCATCTGCATGGAGGTGGTCTATGAAAAAGCCAACCCCAGCGAGCGCCGCTTTGGGATTCTCTCCAACTGCAACCACACTTACTGTCTCAAGTGTATTCGCAAGTGGAGGAGTGCTAAGCAATTTGAGAGCAAGATCATAAAGTGAGACTCCTCCCCAATCTTCGTTTGTGCTTTCTATTTTGGGGAAGAATTTAGTATCTTGTGCCAACTTTCAACCAGATGGACCGCATTTAAATGCATGCATTTTATCTTGAAACGGGGGTGTTCTAATTGGAATTTCTTCTTTGTATTTCAGCTAGCTTCTAGGTTAGTTGGTATATCTTTTATTTGAATGAGGAAACCCTATGTATCAGTTAGTAGAATCTTCGTGCTTTTTCTGAGGAGACTGTGTTTAATGGATTAGCCAGTTTAGGCTCAGTGAAGAAACTTAACCTAGCTCTGAATGTATGTTTCCTGACGTTTTACATTTTCCACTTTCCTATTCATCCATTAAGCTAGCCAATAATCCACCATCCTTTAAAGATTGTTCTCATAACTGAACAAAAACTACATAATCTAAACAGAGCAAAGTTACAAGAAATAAATTTATTTAAATGAAAGAAAAAGGAGTCCGTGTGAAATGTCTTCTTTTGTTTTCTTTTTTCTGTTTTTGTTTTTCGTTTTGTTTTGTTTTTTTTAATGGAAGTTACTTTTTTTAAGTGAACTGGCTAGCCATTGAGTTGATTTAAGGAGTTTGTCTTGCCTCAAAAGAAATGGTCAGTTGTGTGACAGTGTGTGGAACCCTTTCAGGAAATGCCCACTTGGCTTTCAGTTAAGTCTTTTAAGTATGGAGGTGACGCACCAGGGTGTGTCCTTGAGGAAGAGTGGGCCTGTCACGGGGGATGTGCATTGCAGCCTGTTCATTGTTTCCCAGGTCCTGCCCAGAATGCCGGATCACATCTAACTTTGTCATTCCAAGTGAGTACTGGGTGGAGGAGAAAGAAGAGAAGCAGAAACTCATTCAGAAATACAAGGAAGCAATGAGGTATGAGCACTGCAGCCTTTTCTCAGGCTAAGATCCCAACGTCGCTTGGGTTCACTTTGAAAAGAACAGTGCTGCATTATATACTCCTACCTCCTTCCTACCCTTTCTTTGCCTTCCCAGTACAGTTCCTTTTTGTCACCCCTGATAACACTTACCCGTTGTGTACCTTGCTATAACGCAGTCCTTGGGATGCACGCCCAGGGACTGGGTTATAACGAAGTCTGCTCTGATAGCTGAAGCCCCGTGAGTGGGTTCCGGCCTCATTCTGAATCCGTGTTACAGTTGTCCTGTGTGCTTGTGTGTGGGCTTCCTAGAAGATTTCTCTCTCTGCTGGATCTGCGGGACTGGAGCTGTTACGAACAGCACAGACTTGAACAGAGTATCTTGCTGTAGTCAGTGCTTCATGCATTAGTACACACATGTTTAAGAACACACCTTGGGGAGGGCTGGAAGCAGACATGCTGGTTCTATCACTACCTGTTTAAAGAAATACCGGATGATAGTCAAATTACAGACCTGAAATCCACTGTGAATAAGGGTTGCGATATTTTCCTTTCCAGCAACAAGGCGTGCAGGTATTTTGATGAAGGACGTGGGAGCTGCCCATTTGGAGGGAACTGTTTTTACAAGCATGCGTACCCTGATGGCCGTAGAGAGGAGCCACAGAGACAGAAAGTGGGAACATCAAGCAGATACCGGGTAACTCTCGCTGTTTTTTTAAAGGAGGGGAAATACCACGCTATCAGTTGAGTCCCAC
>NW_027842057.1:0-2182 GCF_054177405.1 Leptonychotes weddellii
ACCCCGCCCCAGACCTGCTGTATCACTCTTTGGAGGTTACAATCCCAGAATATATGTGTATACGTATTTGTTTTGTTATGGTGGTTTTTAGTAATAGCAATAGTAGCAGTTGTAATATGTTTGTGAAACAAAATCTCAAACACAAGTATATAAAGAAATTTCCCTTTTTCACCTTCCCTAATCCCAGAGGTTATTTATTCCATACCATGTATGACTGTGTATATTTTAAAGGCCCCCCAACTAATAGATAATGTGTTAATGGTAGAATGTGGGTGGTGGGTGTTCACTATAAAATTCAACAAACATTTCTGTTTTAAGACTATCATAATAAAATATCCAGGAAACAAAATCTCTCCAACTGATCAGGATGCACAGTTGGGGCTGACAATCACCAGTCGAAGCCATAACCTAAACTGACAAATGAGAGAACTTTGGACAACAGAGGTAATGTTATATGCCCCAAACCTAACAGGGTATAGAGGACAGAGTCAGCCCACGAACCTGGATCTTCCAGCTCTCTGTCCCATGTTCTTTCCAGCACACCATGCCATCTCCAACAGGAGAGGTGGCCCCAGAGCAGACCAGGAAAGAAAACACAGGAGTTGCCTTTTCTGAACTTTAAATGACCAGGAATCTTGCATTTTTATTTTTCCTTGTGGCAGAAAACAACACTAGAACTCAGCTGCTATAATCTTTAATTTCTGTATGTTAATTAAATTATACTTACCTACCTTACTGACTCACATTGCCTTCAAGTACTTTAAGATTCCACAGAAAACTCGAGCATACATTCACCCTCATTTGTCTTCAAAAGTACTAAAGTCTATTGAAACTCTGCTGTGGCAGAGAGGAAGAAAAGACGTTTTCAAAAATGTTAAGCATTATCTTCTAAAGTCAATGAGGAATGACAATGAGATGACGGTATAAGAACATTCCTGATCATAAGTGAATATCAATACAGTAAGTCACAATTTTTGAATGGAGGCTATTAGTGTAAGTAAAACGTTGGAAGATAATCTTTGTAGGCACTAAGATCCATTTTGTGGAAGGAAGTGGAAAGACAGGGATTAAATTAAATAAGTCTGAATTCTGAGTAGTATCGTTACAAAATAAGGCCACTGTTTATTGCCAAATTTCATATGCAACAAAGGCAACTTTTTCCATTTCCCACATAAAACTTAGAAAATGTCTAACTTATAGAATCTCTTTGTGGAAGAGCCTAAACTTTAGGGAAACTAAATGTTAAGGCTACATCTGCCGGCCTAGGGAGAATTCCGGCAGCTGCCTCTTTGTCGTGGCTTTTTGCTCTTCCCAGCAGTCAGTTCAAAATATAAAAAGATAGGGACATAGAAATCAGGAGACCTGGTTTCTAGTCCCAGCTTTGTTGCTCAACTGCTTTTTCTCAGCCTCCTTACCTGCAAAAATGGGGACTAAATGGTCTTTGAGGTGCCTTATAATGCTAAAATCCTGGACTGAATACCTGTGTGTTGGGGCGCCTGGGTGGCTCAGTCAGCTGAGCATCTACCTTCAGCTCAGGTCATGATCCCAGGGTCCTGGGATGGAGCCCCGCATCTAGCTCCTTGCTCAGCAGGGAGTCTGCTTCTTCTCTCTCTGTCCTTCCCCCTACTCTTGCTCATGCTTTCTCTCTCTCAAATAAATAAATAAAATCTTTAAAAAAAAAAAAATGAATACCTGTGTGTTCCATCTAAGACATCTGGCAGTGTCCCTAAGGAGTAACCTTAAATATAACTACCTGGATATTTTTCTCTTACGTAATCATTGTTGCTCATCTTCCATTCATTCCCAGCCAGTTCTTAAAAATGTAGTCTGCAAAGAAAAGTTACCCCAAAAGGAAAAGAAAAGGCTAAGAGTTATTTGAAAAGGCATTCCTTCTTCCTTCTTTGATTAGTATTTGTAAGAGATATAAATGCAAAAAAAAAGAAAAAAAAAAAATCAACTGACCAGTGTGTGGGCCCTGAATATGAAGGGGATTTTCTTCAGTCTTAAATTAATCCTTAGAAACACAACTCCTTTTTTTTTTTATTATGTTATGTTAGTCACCATACAGTACATCATTAGTTTTTGATGTAGTATTCCTTGATTCATTGTTTGCGTGTAACACCCAGTCTTCCATGTAGTACAACCCTCCTTAATACCCATCACCGGGCTAACCCATCCCCCC
>NW_027842058.1:0-265 GCF_054177405.1 Leptonychotes weddellii
GGTGCTGGGTGATGGAGTACACAGCTGAACAAGGTACGGTTTCCTGTCTCATGGGGGACACAGACGTGAACGTGAACTGGATGGTCAGAGACAAGCTCTTGAACAGGTGAACTCAGGTAATGAGTTGAAGGAATGATTGGTGTTCCCCAATTGCTCTGCTTGGCTTAAAAAAAAAACAAATCTACCCAAGACCCGTCCTGTGTCCTGGCCACAACAAGTCCAGAAGATTTACTTCTGTAGAATATTATTGATATCATGTTGATTT
>NW_027842059.1:0-265 GCF_054177405.1 Leptonychotes weddellii
CCCAAACCATGACCCTCTGACCCCTTTACCCAGCCCTGGGAACAGTGATGGGGGTGGTGGGGGAACTTACGTCTTTTGATTCTCCATTCCAAATACCCAGACATAAACGGTATATAGAGTAGTGAAAGGTACATCACGGGCTGAGAATCACATGGGGAAACCAAACAACTATTCTTAGATTTCTGCACACATGTGACACATTACATCCAGAAATGTTCGTGGGAGTAGGTATAGAATGAAAGGACCAGGGGAAAGCAAGTTTTGG
>NW_027842060.1:0-265 GCF_054177405.1 Leptonychotes weddellii
CACTTCATCTAGAACTAATGATGTAATGTATGGGGATTAACATAAGAATAAAAAAAAAAAAGAAATAAAAAAAAAAATAACTGGTCAATACTCTTCTAAAGTGGTAAGGTCATTAAAGACAAAGACTCAAGAACAATTCCAGATTAATGGAGACCAAGATGACATGACAACTAAAGGCAATGTGTAATTCTGGATTGAATCCTGGTCTGGAAAAAGACATTAGAGAGACAATTGATGACACTTTAATAAAGTCTGTAGATGAGTA
>NW_027842061.1:0-265 GCF_054177405.1 Leptonychotes weddellii
CCCAGGACAACGCACGCGGCTGCGCCTCAGCAGAAAGCTCATCCTCCGTGATCTCTCACCCGCCCGGTGTCCTGGCCGGCGGGAGCTGACTCGGTAAGTGGTGGAGCCGCTTGCGCGGAGCGGAGAGCAGCCAAGCCTCGGTCGATAGCTCCAAGCCCTTCCTCCCCCTGTCCATTCCATTCTCATCACCTGTGGCCGCGGCTGCCCACTAGGTCCTCAAGAAGTAGAGAGCCAAGACCACAGCTTTGACTCAGGACCAGTGGCC
>NW_027842062.1:0-265 GCF_054177405.1 Leptonychotes weddellii
AAATGTGCCAAGAACAAGAGGGGTCGTCATCAAGGTCAATAAAAGGAAGCCAATGAGAAAAAAAATAAAAACCCAAAAAACGATTTTCTGCCAAATACTTCTAAGAACACAGGTGAAAAATATCTGGATGAACAAAGACAGCTGAACCCCCAGATGCTTTGTGACTCATCCACAGCCAGGCGGCTCCCAGATCAGCTAACAGCCAGCCAATCTGAAGGTCGGCCATTCTTCCGGAAGGTCCACAGGCTTCCCTGGAATGACCCTT
>NW_027842063.1:0-265 GCF_054177405.1 Leptonychotes weddellii
CTGTAAAATGGGGATAGTAGTAGTGCTTGCTTCTAGTTAAATGAGAAGATGTGTGTGAAAGTCCCCACACACGCCTGACACCTAGGTGATTTCCTTATACGGACGGTTGTTACGCTTATGTCGGTGAGAAGGACAGGGAGTTTGAATCCTACATAGCAGGGAGGGCAGGATGGGAACTCAGTGAAGGCATTCTGCTGACGGGCTTCCTCCCCTCTCCTGTGCACACCCAGGGGCTGCAGGGTTGGGGGGGTCCTTGTCTCCTCCC
>NW_027842064.1:0-265 GCF_054177405.1 Leptonychotes weddellii
CAAGCAGGGGGAGTGGCAGAGGGAGAAGCAGGCTCCCACTGAGCAGAGGACTCAAACTGGGGCTCAATCCCAGGACCCTGGGATCATGACCAAAGCTGAAGGCAGATGTTTAACCGACTGAACCACGCAGGCACCCTGAAAAAGTTCTTAAAGTCTACTCGTTCTCCTTTATGTAGAGCTCAAATAATGATTGCAGCAGACTAGCTGAGAAGGTACTGGGGCCAGAGTAGCATCAAAGTAGAGAAAGATTTGCTGTGACCAGACT
>NW_027842065.1:0-265 GCF_054177405.1 Leptonychotes weddellii
TGGCCTGGTTAAGACCCCCAGTCTCTAATGCAGTCAGTAAATCTTTGTTGGTAAATAATTGCTATTGAGCAGAGTTTTAATATAAATTTATGAGTGGTGTTTTATCACAGCTTGGGGCTGCAGCAAGCACTGAGTGATGAATTTCAGATAGCACTTACATTCGTTACATTAACTTTGTGAGTTATTTAAAGCTTGTACATTTAACATTGCTTTTGGCTTTCTGTGACCTCTTGGGACTCAGCAGAGAATACACACGACTAATAAG
>NW_027842066.1:0-265 GCF_054177405.1 Leptonychotes weddellii
CGGGAGAAGCCAAGTCCAGGTTGGGCCCCTGATGCAAGAGGCGTGGCTTTCTCTTCCTCTGTTTTCCCACTGGCCTCGTGGCCTGGACTCCTGACCCTGCTAAGGGTCTGTGTTACAGCATCAGACCTAACACAGCCTTCCCCACTTGTCTGGTTCCCCGTTGTCTCTCGCACCTGGCGTGGGGTCTGGTATTCAGCAGAGAGTGTAAAGGAATCGGGGGGAAGGAGGGTTACAATTACCTGGCAGTCGAAGTGAGTCTTAATTA
>NW_027842067.1:0-265 GCF_054177405.1 Leptonychotes weddellii
GTTCAACCATGGCCACCAAAGAAGACCAAAGACTCACTGTTTTTTTGAATAGGACGGCCAAACATTTCTCCCTGCACATCAAAGACACCCAACCTGAAGACTCAGCTGTGTACTTCTGCGCAGCAAGCACACATTGCTTCCCAGGCACCTGCTGCCTGCACTCAAACCTGGGTGTGGGGCAGCCCCCTGTCCTTTGACACAAACCTTCAAGTATAGTTTTTGTCCTATTGTTTGTCTGCACGTGAAAGCTAATGTTTTATCACTT
>NW_027842068.1:0-2182 GCF_054177405.1 Leptonychotes weddellii
ATTTCTCTTTCTTCTGTCTTGTTGTTGGTGTATAGGAATGCCACTGATTTATGTGCATTAATTTTATATCTTGTCACTTTACTGAATTCCTGTATGAGTTCTAGCAGTTTTGGGGTAGAGTCTTTTGGGTTTTCCACATAAAGTATCATATCATCTGCAAAGAGTGAGAGTTTGACTTCTTCTTTGCTGATTTGACACAGATTGTGTCTTAAGATGGCCGACTGAGCTAGCAAGGGAGTCCCAGTCCATGCCCCGGGGCTCTTCCGGGTTCTTCTCCCTGCCCCGCTTCCCCTGTGCACCAATCTGGGTTCTTCTCCCTGCCCTGCTTCATGCACGTGCCAAAAGTGCCAAGTATGTGGAAGTAGAAGTGTATAAATTGCCCCCTTTGTTTGTGCTCGGGGCTCAGACCTTCAGAGATCATTCTCCTCTGAGCCAGCTGGCGTTAAATTAACGTCCTATCCTCCAAGATCTCTGAGTGCCGCTTGGTTCTTCCATCCGGCGATCCAGTCCAGGTTCCATAACACTGGTACAAATGCCTTTTTCCAACTAGTCTTTTTCCTTTCATAAATTTCATATGAGAATTTCAAGTCATTGAAGAGATTGGGGATAGACAATATTTATCAAGGACTTATAAACATGACATCATGTGACTACCTTTCTAGGCATCATGTGACTGCCTTCCGCCCCCTTTTTTTTAATTTTATTTTATTATGTTATGTTAGTCACCATACATTACATCATTTGCCTTTTCCCCTTTTAATGCTGACATTTTATCCTTGCTATTTAACTTCTGAGCCTCCATGTCTTCATTGGTAGAGTTAATTTTTATTTCTACCCTATGCGGATGAGAAAGTGTTTCAGAAATTACGGTGTTATACAAAGTTAGGTTTTGGCATGATAAACATGAAAATGTCTGATCTCTCTATCTCATGGAAATTCAGATTTTTCATAGCTGTTCTCCACTTGGGACTGGTTTGCTTTTGTTGTGCCTTTGATGACCCTGATGGCATGGATGGGAGAAGTCAGCAAGCTCCCGGGGAGGTCATGGTGCTTTTAAGAAGGGCTTCTGTGAAAAGTCCCTAGAACCAGGACACACTGCTGCCTGCCCGTCTCCGGAGACCTGCTAACATGGTAATGAGGGAACTTGGCTGCCCTCAAAGTTAAATGAAAACCCCTCACACTTCCTCCATGAAAGATAGAGATATGAAAGCTTCAACTAAACTTCCCCTGGGGGAGTGAGCTCTGTATAGATCAGGAAAAGAAGAAGAAGAAGGGGGGAAAAATCTGGAAAGAACAGAAAGTGAACGTTTAAAAGCCATTTTGCCAGAAATAAATCATTTTTGAATTTTCCGGGGTGGAAGGATTATCAGAAATGATTGTTCGTCTACAATTTTATCTTCCAGGCTCCCATCCTTTCATCCACTCAAAGTCTGGATATTATTTTTCATGTTCAACTATCATTAACCGAAGAAAGTCACTGCTGCCACTCTGAGACTTCTGTTTAATGAGAAAATAAACTGAAGGCACTTTGGGGAGGACTTTAAAGAGAATCTCATTAATTTGTTGTTTCAGAAAGAGTGGCCGTTAGCAATCCCTCCATTGCTTTAAACAGCAGAGAAGTTTTATGCAATCCAATTTATTCTGCCCTCTCTCCATGGGAAGGGGCCTGGACTGATGTTATACCTTGCCTTGTCATCCCGACCATGCTGTTACATTTCCTGGAAAACCGAAGGCATTCATTTTCTTCCATTTGCAAAACTGGAGCGTTTTCGTATTTTATTTATGCTGGAAAATTACCTTCATCTATACAAGGGGTCATGGTTGCCTCACTGGAATCTCTCCAGTGACTTGATTCTTCCTCACGACATCCATGTCACCTAAGATCCATAGATAGGTCCAAACTTTCAGACCTAGGTTTTTTTTTTTTATGTTTTGTTAGTCACCATACATTACATCATTAGTTTTTGATGTATGTTCCATGATTCATTGTTTACGTATAACACCCAGTGCTCCATGCAGTATGTGCCCTCTTTAATACCCATCACCAGGCTAACCCATGCCCCCACCCCCCTCCCCTCTCGAACCCTCAGTTTGTTTCTTAGAGTAGTTTCTCATGGTTTGTCTCCCCCTCTGATTTCCCCCCCTTCATTTTTCCCTTCCTGCTATCTTCTTTTTTTTTTTT
>NW_027842069.1:0-265 GCF_054177405.1 Leptonychotes weddellii
TTGTAGAGATGCTTCTGCTAAACAGGTTAATAGAGCTCAAGGTTTTTCACTTTGCGTGTATTTTTTTCTCATACAGTTCCATCTCTGAAGAATGCTCTGTTCTTCCCTCTCTTCTTAAATTCTGTTGATTCTCTCAGACACTAGAGCACCATTATAGTTCAGGAGGGACTCCGTCATCCACTGAACCTATTTTTTTTTTAAGTTTTTTTTTTTTATTCTTATGTTAATCCCCATACATTACATCATTAGTTTTAGATAAAGTGTT
>NW_027842070.1:0-265 GCF_054177405.1 Leptonychotes weddellii
TGGGGCAGGACTAGACATGCCCCAGGCCTGCTCACCTGCCTCTGATGAGGGAAGACCCAAGAACCTGGGCTTTTGTGTTGTCAAAGGAAGCAAATACAGGAGGGACTAGGCTTGACCTATAGTCCCCTTGCAAATCTCAACTCTCCTCACATGGAGTGTGCATGAATGATGGACATGTATTTCATTTATTCCACAAATGTTTATCTACACCTTCTTTCAGCTAGGCACTCTTGTGGACATTGGGAATAATAGCAATAAAAAAAAA
>NW_027842071.1:0-265 GCF_054177405.1 Leptonychotes weddellii
TTTACTATAACCTTTTCTGTCAAGTGAGGTACTTTTGCCTATATTTGGCATATTTGCAGCCATTACACTTGCAGACAGTACCAGTCCTAAAAATAATGCGACCCATTTATATGGGCGGTAGATATGATGCCTATTCTTTGAGGTGTTAATATTCATAACTTCTCTCCATGCAATAGCGGCAACATCTGATTGCTTAGTTATTAAGCGCTCAATATTGAGTGCCTAAGCTATTATTTTGCAAACTATGCTTACGTACTTGCCTGGG
>NW_027842072.1:0-265 GCF_054177405.1 Leptonychotes weddellii
AGTGGGATTGCCGTGCATGATAGTTCTATTTTTAACGTCCTGAGGCACGTCTGTACTGTTTTCCACGCTGGCTGCACCAGCTTGCATTCCCACCCACCGCGTAAGAGGAGAGATCCCTTTTCTCCGCATCCTCGACTACACCTGTTGTTTCCTGTGTTGTTGATTTTAGTCATTCTGACGCATGCGAGGGGGTATCTCACTGTATTTTTAAAAATTTTTTAAATCTCATTGTGTTTTTGATATACATTTTTGATAATTATGATCG
>NW_027842073.1:0-265 GCF_054177405.1 Leptonychotes weddellii
TTTTGTTTTTTTTATGAGAGAGAGAGCACAAGCAGGGGGAGCGGCAGGCAGAGGGAGAGGAAGAAGCAGGCCCCCTTCCGAGCAGGGAGCCCGATGCAGGGTTCGATCCCAGGACCCTGAGATCATGACCTCAGTCGAAGGCAGACACTTAACGACTGAGCCACCCAGGCGCCCCTTTAATATATCATTAATAGTCCTTTTCTTCCATCTCTTATATTTGATTTAGTTCTAGGTCTGCTTTTATTGGTTATTGTATATCTTGACA
>NW_027842074.1:0-265 GCF_054177405.1 Leptonychotes weddellii
GGAAACAGAAGCAGGGAAATGCAAAGTATATGTGTGAGACAGGAATTAGATCAATTTGACTGAAGTAATATTTCCATGTAGAAAAAGAAATAGGTAAGTTGTATATTGGAGTTAAATTTGGATTTGAGTGCCAGGCTCTCAAGGAGTTCTGATTTATATTTTGGTCAGTGGAGACTCACTGAAAGCTTGTGAGTAGAGTTGTGGTATAAAGTAGGACATTAGGAAGATTCATCTAGTAGTGTAATGCATTGGAGAGAGAGGGGAC
>NW_027842075.1:0-265 GCF_054177405.1 Leptonychotes weddellii
TGCCCCTCCCCCTCACACACTCTCAAATAAATAAATATTTTAAAAAAGAGAGAGAAATAAATGATCGGATATACATTGAGCATCACAAATCTGTTGACACCATAAAACATTAGTTCTCAAAGTATAGTCCACAAAGACCTGAAGGTACACAAGACCTCTTCTGGTGGTCCACAGAGTCAAAATTATTTTCATAAAAATAATAATAATTTAAAAACGTTATTTACTTTGTTTCAGAATACTGACATTTGCACTGATGGTATAGAAG
>NW_027842076.1:0-265 GCF_054177405.1 Leptonychotes weddellii
TTGCAAACCACATATCCAACAAAAGTGTAATATTTAGAATATATGAAAATTCTCAAAACTCGATGTTTTTTTTTTTTTTTTAAATCCAATCAAGGGGCTCCTGGGTGGCTGAGTCAGTTAAGTGCCTGCATTCCACTCCAGTCATGATTCCAGGCTCCTGGGATAGAGCCCCGCCTGGGGGTGGTCCCTGCTCAGTGGGGAGTTTGCTTCTCCCTCTCCCTTGGCCCCTCAACCCTGCTCGTGCTCTCTCTCCCTCTGCTCTCTT
>NW_027842077.1:0-265 GCF_054177405.1 Leptonychotes weddellii
ACGAATACTCACTAACTTAACTAGAGGGACTTAAATTGAGTGTTTTCTTTGCTCAGTGACTTAGTATCAGGTGAATTAAAAACAAGCTCTTTGTGGGGTACATGCACCCTGATGTTTATAGCAGCAATGTCCACAATAGCCAAACTGTGGAAAGAGCCAAGATGTCCATCGACAGATGAATGGATAAAGAAGATGTGGTATATATATATATATATATACAATGGAATATTATGCAGCCATCAAAAGGAATGAGATCTTGCCATTT
>NW_027842078.1:0-265 GCF_054177405.1 Leptonychotes weddellii
AGTCCAGATGTATAAAATCAGTTTCACTGAGGTAAAGTCAAGATGTCAGTAGGGCTGATTCTTTCTGGAAGATCTAGGGGGAAATCATTTCCTTGCCTTTTCTAGCTTCTGGATGACATCTGCATTTCTTGTCTCATGACTCCTTCCTTCCGTCATTTTAACTTCTTGCTTCCTCTGTCATATCTCCTACCTTCTAGTTTGACCATCTCTATTTCCTCTTATAAGAATCTTTGTGGGGCAATAGCCAAACTGTGGAAAGAGCCAA
>NW_027842079.1:0-2182 GCF_054177405.1 Leptonychotes weddellii
GTTCATCAAGGATATTGGTCTGTAATTCTCCTTTTTGATGGGGTCTTTGTCTGGTTTTGGGATCAAGGTAATGCTGGCCTCATAAAATGAGTTTGGAAGTTTTCCTTCCATTTCTATTTTTTGGAACAGTTTCAGAAGAATAAGTGCTAATTCTTCTTGAAATGTTTGGTAGAACTCCCCTGGGAAGCCATCTGGCCCTGGGCTTTTGTTTGTTGGGAGATTTTTGATGACTGCTTCAATTTCCTTAGTGGTTATAAGTCTGTTCAGGTTTTCAATTTCCTCCTGGTTCAGTTTTGGTAGTTGATACATCTCTAGGAATGCCTCCATTTCTTCCAAGTTATCTAATTTGCTGGCATAGAGTTGTTCATAATATGTTCTTATAATTGTATTTCTTTGGTGTTGGTTGTGATCTCTCCTCTTCCGTTCACGATTTTGTTGTTTGGGTCATTTCTCTTTTCTTTCTGATATGTCTGGCCAGGGGTTTATCAATCTTGTTAATTCTTTCAAAGAACCACATCCTAGTTTTGTTGACCTGTTCTACTGTTGTTTTCATTTCTATTTCATTGATTTCTGCTCTGATCTTTATTATTTCTCTTCTCCTGCTGGGTTTAGGCTTTATTTGCTGTTCTTTCTCCTGCTCCTTTAGGTGTAGGGTTAGATTGTATATTTGAGAGCTTTTTTATTTCTTGAGAAAAGCTTGTATTGCTATATAGTTTCCTCTTAGGACTGCCTTTGCTGCATCGCAAAGATTTTGAACAGTTGTGTTTTCATTTTCATTGGTTTCCATGAGCTATTTTAATTCTTTAGTTCCTGGTTGACCCATTCATTCTTTAGTAGGATGCCCTTAAGCCTCCATGTATTTGAGTTCTTTCCGACTTTCCTCTTGTGATTGAGTTCTAGTTTCAAAGCATTGTGGTCTGAAAATAGGCAGGGAATGATCCCAATCTTTTGGTACTGGTTGAGACCTGATTTGTGACCTAGGATATGATCTATTCTGGAGAATGTTCCATGCGCACTAGAGAGGAATGTGTGTTCTGTTGCTTTGGGATGGAATGTTCTGAATAGATCTGTGAAGTCCAATTGGTCCTGTGTGTCATTTAAAGTCTTTATTTCCTTGTTGATCTTTTGCTTAGATGATCTGTCCATTTCAGTGAGGGGCGTGTTAAAGTCCCCCACTATTATTGTATTGTTGTCAATCTGTTTCTTTACTTTTGTTATTAATTGCCTTATATAATTGGTTGCTCCCATGTTAGGGGCATAGATATTTACAAGTGTTAGATCTTCTTGTTGGATAGACCCTTTAAGTAGGATATAGTGTCCTTCCTCATCTCTTATTACAGTCTTTGGTTTAAAATCTAATTTGTCTGATAGAAGGATTGCCACCCCAGCTTTCTTTTGGTGTCCATTAGCATGGTAAATGGTTTTCCACCCTCTCACTTTCAGTCTGGGGTTGTCTTTGGGTCTAAAATGAGTCTCTTGCAGACAGCATATCAATGCGTCTTGTTTTTTAATCCAATCTAATACCCTGTGTCTTTTGATTGGGACATTTAGCCCATTTACATTCAGGGTAACTATTGAAGGATAGGAATTTAGTGCCATTGCATTGCCTGTAAGGTTGCTGTTACTCTATATTGTCTGTGTTGCTTTCTGGCCTATGTTGCTTTTAGGCTCTCTCTTTGCTTAGAGGACCCCTTTCAATATTTCTTGTAGGGCTGGGTTTGTGTTTGCAAATTCCTTTAGATTTTTGTTTGTCCTGGAAGCTTTTGATCTCTCCTTCTATTTTCAATGTCAGCCTAGCTGGATATAGTATTCTTGGCTGCATATTTTTCTTGTTTAGTGCTCTGAATATATCATGCCAGTCCTTTCTGGCCTGCCAGGTCTCTGTGGATAGGTTGGTTGCCAATCTAATGTTCCTACCATTTTAGGTTACATATGTCTTCTCCCAAGCTGCTTTCGGGATTTTCTCTTTGTCTCTGAGACTTGTAAGTTTTACTATTAGATGTCGGGGTGTTGACCTATTTTTATTGATTTTGAGAGGGGTTCTCTGTGCCTCCTGGATTTTGATGCCTGTTTCCTTCCCCAAATTAGGGAAGTTCTCTGCTATAATTTGCTCCATTATACCTTCTGCCCCTCTCTCTCTTTCTTCTTCTTCTGGGATCCCAATTATTCTAATGTTGTTTCA
>NW_027842080.1:0-265 GCF_054177405.1 Leptonychotes weddellii
ATGCTGTTAACGAGCTCATCTCTAAAACTGCATTTCAATTAGATTCCCAAAGTCATTGAGAAGGAGGGAGGAACTCACCCTGCTTTCATTAAAATGCTTTTCCTTCAAAGCTAGACTTTTCCAAAACAGAAGAACGTGGTCATTTTCTGTTATGATTTTTAAGGCATCAGGTGCAGATAATGAAACTGAAAATTAAAGATGAAACAGAATATAGTTAGTGGCTATATACTGGAATCACTGTTTTCTTGTCTGTCATAGAGAGATT
>NW_027842081.1:0-265 GCF_054177405.1 Leptonychotes weddellii
CACTGCAAGCGAATTGGTGCTCTTATCCCCCATTTTTTAATCAGGGGACAAGAGAGGAAACTGAGGCACGGTGTGGAGAAGGGGCTGGAGATGGCAGAGCCAGGACTCTGTGGCTAGGTCTGCTGACCCCTGATGCTCTTATGCCAAGTCCACGCCCACATGGCCTCTCCTGGGCTGGGCTGCCACCAAAATTCTACTTCCTCCTTTTCAAGGAAGTCTTCTTGGACTTGCCGAAGGGGGGTCAGCCGCTCTCTGGAGCACAAAC
>NW_027842082.1:0-265 GCF_054177405.1 Leptonychotes weddellii
GACCAGACGAAATTTAGGTCTCCTACTCCTCTGCTGTCTTGCTCCTCCCCCTGAATTTAATTTTAAATATAAATTTATACAATAGTATTTTAATATTTCTTCTGATATTTCTTGTAATGCATTGAGATTGTACCAGTAACTGAAAGTATATGTAATTCAAAATGCTAGTTTATACGCTCTCTTGCTGTATCTTCAATTGCAAGAACAAAATTGTTTTCTTCATTAGTAATCAGTTCATCTGAAGCTTCATATGAAAATAATATTC
>NW_027842083.1:0-265 GCF_054177405.1 Leptonychotes weddellii
GTGATGGGTATTAAGGAGGGTACATACTGCATGGAGCACTGGGTGTTACACAAAAACAATGGATCGTGGATCACCACATCAAAAACCAATGATGTATTGTATGGTGACTAACATAACATAATAAAATTTAAAAAAAATAACAAATAATAAAATAACTTCATCAAAGTTTTAAAAAAAAACTTTTCTTGGATAATGACAATGAAAACAAGGAGATTTCAGACTGTTTCCTGGTTGCTATGTTCCCAAGAGGGTTGATCTTCCCCAT
>NW_027842084.1:0-265 GCF_054177405.1 Leptonychotes weddellii
TTCCGGCCCGCGGGTTCTCACGGCACTTAGTACGTCTCTCCTTTGAAGACCCGTTAAATCGAGTGCTTCTTCCCAAACCCATCAGCGATCTTCTCATGGGCATAGTTGGGTACCATTTACTTTTATATTATTCCAATATTTAAGTGAAGTGTTCGATAAATATCTAATTGATGAATGGGCAATTTCCAGAACATCTTTATTTGAATCACTTTGAAATGTACATTTAAAGCGTACTAGGAAGGATTTTGCGGGGGGGGGGTGGGGG
>NW_027842085.1:0-265 GCF_054177405.1 Leptonychotes weddellii
GCTTATAAATTTTTCTTTTGCGAACAAGACACATATTAAGACATATTCTTTTTTTTCCTGAGTCTAGTTCTCTATATAAATGTTTAATAGTTTTCAGATTTTGTGATTCTGAAGTGTTTATATCTCTCTCCCCATCCCCCATCTTTCATTCCTTGCACCACTTCTTTTATTTTTTAATTTTAGAAAATGTTAATTTTTTTATTATGTTATGTTAATCACCATACATTGCATCATTAGTTTTTGATGTAGTGTTCCATGGTTCATT
>NW_027842086.1:0-265 GCF_054177405.1 Leptonychotes weddellii
TATGGGGTGGGAAAAGGTAGTGACTGAAAAGAAGTTGCAGGAGGAGTTTCTTGGGTGCTGAGTCCTGTGAATGGTGTTTAACCCTATTGATATCCATTTTCAACTTGTTATTCTCTTATGTTTTTGAAGTGTATCCACTTTCACATACTTAGATATAGCCCAACCATTTATACCTGCTGTATGTTATTCCATCATGTGATTATACTATGGTGTACATATCCATTGCCCATTAATGGAAATTTATGATTTTCCAGTATAATCTCTT
>NW_027842087.1:0-265 GCF_054177405.1 Leptonychotes weddellii
TGTGGGGTGGGAAAAGGTAGTGACTGAAAAGAAGTTGCAGGAGGAGTTTCTTGGGTGCTGAGTCCCGTGAATGGTGTTTAACCCTATTGATATCCATTTTCAACTTGTTATTCTCTTATGTTTTTGAAGTGTATCCACTTTCACATACTTAGATATAGCCCAACCATTTATACCTGCTGTATGTTATTCCATCATGTGATTATACTATGGTGTACATATCCATTGCCCATTAATGGAAATTTATGATTTTCCAGTATAATCTCTT
>NW_027842088.1:0-265 GCF_054177405.1 Leptonychotes weddellii
CCATGTCCTCCCCCAAATCTGAATTGCTCCCTCGGGGAGATGGCCAGACCACATCTGGGTTTCTCCTCCATGAGCTGTATCCTGGACGTTTTCTCCAGCCATCCATGAATGTTGTGTGCTACCTGGGGTGCAATGTCTAAAAACCATTTTAACATGTATTTGGTCTGGTTTTATTTAGTTGTTTAAAGCAGGAATTTCAGGGCACCTGAGTGGCTCAGTTGGTTAAGCGACTGCCTTTGGCTCAGGTCATGATCCTGGAGTCCTG
>NW_027842089.1:0-265 GCF_054177405.1 Leptonychotes weddellii
GATTTTTCAGTAGAAAGTTTTCAGGCCAGAAACTAGTGGTATGTTTTATTCAAAATGCTAAAAGGAAAAAAAAAAAAAACTGCAGCCAAGAATACTCTATTCAGCAAGGCCACCATTCATAACAGAAGGAGAAATAGAATTTTCCAGACAAACAAAAGTTAAATTCATATCACCACTAAACCAGCATTTACATTACAAGCAATGTTAAAGGGAATTCTTTGGAAAGAAAAGGTCATATCAGGATTATGAAATTTAATAAAGGAAA
>NW_027842090.1:0-2182 GCF_054177405.1 Leptonychotes weddellii
GCTCAGTTTATTGGCATATAGTTGTTAATAATAATTTCTAAGAATTGTTTCTATTTCCTCGGTGTTAGTCGTGATCTCTACCCTTTCATTCATAATTTTATTAATTTGGGTCCTTTCTCTTTTCTTTTGGATAATCTGGCCAGTGGTTTATAGATCTTAGTAATTCTTTCAAAGAATCAACTTCCAGTTTCATTAATCTGATCTACTGTGTTTCTGGTTTCTAATTCATTGATCTCTGCTCTAATTTTAATTATTTCTCTCCTAATTGGTGGCTTAGCATTGTTTGTTCTTTTCTCTCTAGTTCTTTAAGGTGTAGAGTTAGTTGGTGAATTCGGGATTTTTCTATTTTTTGGAGTGAGGCTTGGATGGCTATGTATTTCCCCCTTAGGACCGCCTTTGCAGTATCCCAAAGGTTTTGGACTGATGTGTTTTCATTCTCATTGATTTCCATGAATTGCTTAAGTTCTTCTTTGATTTCCTGGTTGTCCCAAACATTCTTGAGCAGAGTGGTCTTTAGCTTCCAAGTATTTGAATTTCTGCCAAATTTTTTCTTGTGATTGAGTTGCAGTTTTAAAGCATTGTGGTCTGAGAATATGCAGGGAATAAACTCAATCTTTTGGTATCGGTTGAGACCTGATTTCTGACCCAGTATGTGGTCTATTCTGGAGAAAGTTCCATGTGTGCTCGAGAAGAATGAGTATTCTGTTGTTTTAGGGTGGAATGTTCTGTAAATATCTATGAGGTCCATCTGGTCCAGTGTATCATTCAAAGCTCTTGTTTCCTTGTTGATTTTCTGCTTAGATGATCTGTCCATTGCTGAGAGTGGAGTATTGACGTCTCCTACAATTAACATATTGTTATCAAGATAACTCTTTATTTTGGTTAACAGTTGGCTTATATAGATGGCTGCTCAAATGTTGGGGGCATAGATATTTACAATTGTTAGATCTTCTTGTTGGATAGACCCTTTAAGAATGATATAGTGTCCTTCTGTGTCTCTAATTACAGACTTTAGTGTAAAATCTAATTTGTCTGATATAAGAATTGGTACCCCAGCTTCCTTTTGAGGTTCACTGGCATGGAAGATGGATCTCCATCCCTTTATTTTCATTCTGGATGTATTTTGAGGTTTAAAATGAGTCTCTTGTAGGTAGCATATGGATGAGTCCTGTCTTTTTATCCAATCTGCAACCCTGTGCCATTTTATGGGAGCATTTATGCCATTCATGTTGAGAGTGATTATTGAAAGATATGAATTATTTGTCATCATGTTGCTTGTGAAGACGTTTTTATAAATTGTCCCTGTAAATTTCTGTTGTATATCACTCTTGGGGTCTTTCTCCTTTTATAGAGCCCCACTTAAGATTTCTTGCAGGGCTGGCTTAGTGGTCACATATTCTTTCAGTTTGTGCTGGTAGTGGAAGCTCTGCATTTCTCCATCCATTCTAAGTGACAGCCTTGCCAGATAAAGTATTCTTGGCTGCCTGTTCTTCTCATTTAGTACCTTGAATATGTCTTGCCAGGGCTTTCTGGCTTGCCAGGTCACTGTGGATAGGTCTGACGTTATTCTGATGTTCCTCCCTCTGTATGTAAGGAATCTCTTCCCCCTAACTGCCCTTAAGATGGTTTCCTTGGTTCTAAGATTTGCAAGTTTTACTATTACATGCTGGGGTGTTGGCCTGTTTTCCTTGATCTTGGGAAGGGTCCTCTCTGCCTCTAGGATGCGAATGTTTGTTTCATTCCCCAGATTAGGGAAGTTCTCAGCTACGATTTTTTCAAATACATCTTCTAGTCCTCTCTCTCTCTCCATTCCCTCCGGGATTCCAGTAATTCTGACATTGGAACGCTTCATGGTGTCACTTATTTCTCTGATTCTACTTTTATGGATTCTGAGTTGTTTTTCCCTGGCCTCCTCTTTTCCCTTTTTATCTATTATATTGTCTTCCAGGTGGCTTATTCATTCTTCTGCCTCACTTACTCTAGCTGTTAGATTATCTAGATTGGATTGGATCTCATTGATAGCATTTTTAAGTTCTGCCAATTCAGCTTTCATTTCTGCCCTTAGAGACTCTATGTTGCCATTAATTGATTTCTCCATTCTAGCCATTGTCTTCACAATTGCTAGCCTGAATTCCATCTCCGACATCTTGGTTATATCTGCATCCATTTGTAAATCTGCAGC
>NW_027842091.1:0-265 GCF_054177405.1 Leptonychotes weddellii
GCAGAAGGACAGCGAAGAGAAATCAAAGCACAAAAGGGCCCAGAGAACAGCAGGAGGGGCTGCTGCCCCCCCCCCCCAAGCCCACGGCTCAGCAGGGGGCCTGGCTGGGCGGCCTCCAGCTGCGCTTGGGGCCAGGAGCCCGCACTGGCCTCCGTGTCAGCAGAACGTGGGCCCTTGGGGGACGGATTCAGCGGGGGGGCTGGTCTTAGAGTGTTGAGAGGGCGTGTGCATGTGTGTGCACGTGTGTGTGCATGAGTGTATATGT
>NW_027842092.1:0-265 GCF_054177405.1 Leptonychotes weddellii
ATGTCTCTATTTACTGTATGCTATTTGACTTTTTTTTTTTTTTTTAAGATTTTATTTATTTGGCAAAGAGAGACACAGCCAGAGAGGGAACAAAAGCAAGGGGAGTGGGAGAGGGAGAAGCAGGCTTCCCGCCGAGCAAGGAGCGTGATCCCGGGCTCGATCCCAGGACCCTGGGACCATGACCTGAGTCTAAGGCAGACGCTTAACCACTGAGCCACCCAGGTGCCTCTGACCGTCTTAATAATGCTTTTTTTTTTTTTTTTTT
>NW_027842093.1:0-265 GCF_054177405.1 Leptonychotes weddellii
TCCCGGGACTCCAGGATCATGACCTGAGCCGAAGGCAGTCGCTCAACCGACTGAGCCACCCAGGCACCCGAACAACTACAGTTTTAAATAACCGAGCTATAGTTGAAGGCCAATAGTCTGAATAGGCAGAATAGGTACAGAGGTGAAAGGAAACAATACTTGATTCAGTTGCTATAACTGCAATAGGAACATAAAAAAATGCTTCCAGGAAAAAACGTTTTGGAAGCCTTTTAGATTTTTTTTTTTTCCTCTGTGGTGAAGTTCT
>NW_027842094.1:0-265 GCF_054177405.1 Leptonychotes weddellii
GGGGCGCCTGGGTGGCTCAGTTGGTTAAGCGACTGCCTTCGGCTCAGGTCATGATCCTGGAGTCCCGGGATCGAGTCCCGCATCGGGCTCCCTGCTCGGCAGGGAGTCTGCTTCTCCCTCTGACCCTCCTCCCTCTCATGCTCTCTGTCTCTCATTCTCTCTCTCTCAAATAAATAAATAAAAAATCTTTAAAAAAAAATAAATAAAAAATAAATAAATAAATAATATCTTTAGAAAAAAATAAAAAATAAGTGGATTTCAACCC
>NW_027842095.1:0-265 GCF_054177405.1 Leptonychotes weddellii
GGGGCGCCTGGGTGGCTCAGTTGGTTAAGCGGCTGCCTTCGGCTCAGGTCATGATCCTGGAGTCCTGGGATCGAGTCCCGCATCGGGCTCCCTGCTCGGCAGGGAGTCTGCTTCTCCCTCTGACCCTCCTCCCTCTCATGCTCTCTGTCTCTCATTCTCTCTCTCTCAAATAAATAAATAAAATCTTTAAAAAAAAAAATAAAAAAAAAATAAAATCTGTTTATCATTACTTTTTTTTGCCATTGTAATTACTCTATGTCTTGGT
>NW_027842096.1:0-265 GCF_054177405.1 Leptonychotes weddellii
CAGACCTTCAAGGCCTGCCTGATTCCCAAACTCATGTGAACATTGCCTTTCATTCATATTGTCATGTTTTTATTTTCATAGTCACTAAGAGGTTCTAGACTACATCTAATTGGTATCATTCCTGGGATCCACCTTTCCCCCTTTTTGAAAATTTGGCTATTATTTTATCCATCTCCACTTTGATTTCTTGGGAACTATTAACTACTTCCTTGATCATAGTCTGCATGTTCCTTCGGCAAACTGGCATGGTAGAGATTTGGGCCTG
>NW_027842097.1:0-265 GCF_054177405.1 Leptonychotes weddellii
GGTGCCCCAACTATATTAATGATTTATTGCTGCGTAACAAACTACTGCAGAATTAGAGGCTTAAATACCATATATTTATAACACAGTTTCCATGGATCAGAAGTCTGGACATGACTTAGCTGGGTTACAATCATTTTGGAACTTGTCTGCAAGCAAGGTGTCAACCAGGTCTCCAATCTCATGTAAGGCTTGGTGTCATTTTTTGAGTCATTTATATTTGACAGAATCTAGTTCCTTGTAGTTTGTAGCTTCTAGAGGCTGCCCA
>NW_027842098.1:0-265 GCF_054177405.1 Leptonychotes weddellii
TTCATTCTTTTTGACGGCCAAGTAATATTCCATTGTATATATAAACCACTCATCAGTAGATGGACATTTGGGCTCTTACCATAATTTGGCTACTATTGATAATGCTACTATAACATTGGGGTACACGTGCCCCTTTGAATCAGAATTTTTGTATCCTGTGGGTAAATACCTAATAGTGCAATTGCTGGGCCATAGGATAACTCTATTTTGAACTTTTTGAGGAAGCTCCACACTGTTTTCCACAGTGGCTGCACCAGTTTGCATT
>NW_027842099.1:0-265 GCF_054177405.1 Leptonychotes weddellii
GTCTGCGAAGGCCGGCCCAGCATCGTGCTCTGGGCACGTGGGGGTGAGAGGTAGTGAGCTGAGGCGCCCAGTGTGACTCTCAGCACACAGCAAGCCCTCCATACATGCCCCCGTTTCTTCTTCCTAAAAGCAAGGACGGTGCTGAGCAGGGCCTGAGTGAGGCTCCGGGGAGACATTTGCCCTGCAGTGGTTTTGCCGTGGCCACGGAAGGAGCCGGAGCCTCTGGCCGGCCAGCCTGCAGACGGGGACGAACTGAAAGGCCAGA
>NW_027842100.1:0-265 GCF_054177405.1 Leptonychotes weddellii
GCTTTGGCCAAGGGCTACCTCCATCAGCTATGGCTTTATGAAATGCTTCCCTGACCAAGCAAGCCTTTCATTTTGCAAGTCGGATTAAAGGGTAAAGTTTATACCTTCCTTCATAATCCACAGTCAAGACTGACATCTTACTCCCTTTCATTAAATTCCTGTTCATCATTTAGAATTCACTTAAAATATTATCTTATTTATGAAGTCTATAAAAAAGTCATTCTTTTGTGCTACCAAAGTATTAATCTTGTATTACTGAAATTAT
>NW_027842101.1:0-2182 GCF_054177405.1 Leptonychotes weddellii
CCAGATTATCTAATTTGCTGGCATATAGCTGCTCATAATATGTTCTTATATTTGTTTGTATTTCTTTGGTGTTAGTTGTGATCTCTCCTCTTTCATTCATGATTTTATTTATTTGGGTCCTTTCTCTTTTCTTTTTGATAAGTCTGGCCAGGGGTTTATCAATCTTGTTAATTCTTTCAAAGAACCAGCTCCTAGTTTTGTTGATCTGTTCTACTGTTCTTTTGGTTTCTATTTCATTGATTTCTGCTCTGATTTTTATTATTTCTCTTCTCCTGCTGGGTTTAGGCTTTATTTGCTGTTCTTTCTCCAGCTCCTTTAGCTGTAGGGTTAGGTTGTGTACTTGAGACCTTTCTTGTTTCTTGAGAAAGGCTTGTATTGCTATATATTTTCCTTTTAGGACTGCTTTGGTGCATCCCAAAGATTTTGAACATGTGTGTTTTCATTTTCATTGATTTCCATGTATTTTTTTTAATTCTTCTTTAATTTCCTGGTTTACCCATTCATTCCTTAGTAGTATGCTCTTTAGCTTCCATGTATTTGAGTTCTTTCTGACTTTCCTCTTGTGATTGAGTTCTAGTTTCAAAGCATTGTGGTCTGAAAATATGCAGGGAATGATCCCAATCTTTTGGTACCAGTTGAGACATGATTTTTGACCTAGGATGTGATCTATTCTGGAGAATGTCCCTTGGGTACTAGAGAAGAATGTGTATTCTGTTTCTTTGGGATGGAATGTTCTGAATATATCTGTGAAGTCCATTTGGTCCAGTGTGTCATTTAAAGTCTTTATTTCCTTGTTGATCTTTTGCTTAAATGATCTGTCCATTTCAGTGAGGGGGGTGTTATAGTCCACCACTACTATTGTATTGCTGTCGCTGTGTTTCTTTGCTTTTGTTATTAATTGGCTTATATAACTGGCTGCTCCCATGTTAGGGGCATAGATATTTACAATTGCTAGATCTTCTTGTTGGATAGACCCTTTAAGTATGATTTGGTGTCCTTCCTCATCTTGTATTATAGTCTTTGGTTTAAAATCTAATTTGTTTGATATAAGGATTGACACACCAGCTTTCTTTTGGTGTCCATTAGCATGGTAAATGGTTTTCCACCCCCTCACTTTCAATCTGGGGGTGTCTTTGGGTCTAAAATGAGTCTCTTGCAGACAGCATATTGATGCATCTTGTTTTTTTATCCAATCTGATACCCTGTGTCTTTTGATTGGGCATTTAGCCCATTTACATTCAGTGTAACTATTGAAAGATATGAATTTTGTACCACTGTATTGCCTGTAAGGTGACTGCTACTGTGTATTGTCTGTGTTCCTTTCTGGTCTCTGTTACTTTTAGGCTCTCTCTTTGCTTAGAGGACCCCTTTCAATATATCTTGTAGGATTGGTTTCGTGTTTGCACATTCCTTTAGTTTTTGTTTGTCCTGGAAGCTTTTTCTCTACCTTTCTATTTTCAATGACAGCCTACCTGGATATAGTACTCTTGGCTGCATAATTTTCCCATTTATTGCTCTGAATATATCATGCCAGTCCTTTCTGGCCTGCCAGGTCTCTGTGGATAGGTCTGTTGCCAATCTAATGTTTCTACCTTTGTAGGTTATAGATTTCTTATCCTGAGCTGCTTTCAGGATTTTCTCTTTGTCTCTGAGACTCGTAAGTTTTACTATTAGATGTCAGGGTGTTGACCTATTTTTATTGGTTTTGAGGGGGGTTCTCTGTGCCTCCTGGATTTTGATGCCTGTTTCCTTCCCCAAATTAGGGAAGTTCTCTGCTATAATTTGCTCCAATATACCTTCTGCCCCTCTCTCTCTTTCTTCTTCTTCTGGGATCCCAATTATTCTAGTATGGTTTTGTCTCATGGTATCACTTATCTCTCGAATTCTGCCCTCTTGATCCAGTAGTTGTTTATGTCTCCTTTTCTCAGCTTCTTTATTTTCCAACATTTGGTCTTCTCTATCACTAATTCTCTCTTCTGCCTCATTTATTCTAGCAGTAACAGCCTCCATTTTTTATTGCACCTCATTAATAGCCTTTTTGATTTTGACTTGGTTAGATTTTAGTTCTTTTATTTCTCTAGAAAGGGTTCCTCTAATATCTTCCATGCTTTTTTCAAGCCCAGTTAGTATCTTTAGAATCGTCATTCTGAACTCTAGTTCTGACATCTTACTAATGTCTGTA
>NW_027842102.1:0-265 GCF_054177405.1 Leptonychotes weddellii
CTCCTTCCTGACCTTGCCGAGGCCTGGCCCACAGGGGTGTCCTGGAGCCGGCTCCCCCAGCCTCTTGCAGATCTGCTTCTCGTGTGTGTTTTATTCCAAGTTCAACGCGGCCCAGTTGAGCCTGGAATCCTGAGCAGCTTCAAAGTAAATATTGTCATGATGACTCTCTGCACTCCTCACAGGCATTACTGTTGCTGGCACATTCGGAGGGCAGCGTGTCTCCTGGGCTCTTTCTCAGCAGTGCAGAGCAACGGGCCCCAGAACG
>NW_027842103.1:0-265 GCF_054177405.1 Leptonychotes weddellii
GGGTCCTGGGATCAAGTCCTGCATCAGGCTCCCTGCTCCGAGGGAAGCCTACTTCTCCCTCTGCCTCTCTCTCTCTCTCTGTCTCTCATGTCTCTCATGAATAAATAAAATCTTAAAAAAATCCCCCCAAAACCAAAATAAACTATTTTTTTAAAGATTTTATTTATTTGGGGCGCCTGGGTGGCTCAGATGGTTAAGCGTGTGCCTTCGGCTCAGGTCATGATCCCAGGGTCCCGGGATCGAGCCCCGCATCGGGCTCCCTGCT
>NW_027842104.1:0-265 GCF_054177405.1 Leptonychotes weddellii
TGATCAGGTAGATTTTAGACAGTGGGTAACCCCTGCCCATGTCCTCAAGGAGATATCTGAGACAAGAGTCACATGCCAGAGTAGAATTTACCAACTTTTTCATCAGTTCTTTCCATGACTTTTGTGACAGTTCAACCTAAAGCAGAGGGAGCCCCTTCTGCCATGACCACCAGCATTAGAGACAACAGCAGGGCCATTGTTCATCACCAAGCTCATAGGTATGTTTCAGGACTAAATCAGTACCGGATCCGAGGTCTCATTATTT
>NW_027842105.1:0-265 GCF_054177405.1 Leptonychotes weddellii
GTCTGCGAAGGCCGGCCCAGCATCGTGCTCTGGGCACGTGGGGGTGAGAGGTAGTGAGCTGAGGCACCCAGTGTGACTCTCAGCACACAGCAAGCCCTCCATACATGCCCCCGTTTCTTCTTCCTAAAAGCAAGGACGGTGCTGAGCAGGGCCTGAGTGAGGCTCCGGGGAGACATTTGCCCTGCAGTGGTTTTGCCGTTGCCACGGAAGGAGCCGGAGCCTCTGGCCGGCCAGCCTGCAGACGGGGACGAACTGAAAGGCCAGA
>NW_027842106.1:0-265 GCF_054177405.1 Leptonychotes weddellii
AGAAGCCAACCAGTCCCTCGGGCAGAGATGAACGGCTTCTTCAGGCCGCCCTTCATGTTGGGAGACGACCGAGCCCTCAGAGGCAGATGTGTCCTGGGAGACAGGCTCCCACCACTCAGCGGGGACGGGGCTCAAAGTCACCCTGGGAGGTGTTTTCGGGCCACTGACATCCCCCCACCATAAAGACATCCAGAAGATGGATGTGAACAAGACACCAACACACAGACCACCCAGCTCGGACGCTGCAGGTCAGACCCTCCCTGGG
>NW_027842107.1:0-265 GCF_054177405.1 Leptonychotes weddellii
CATCTTGGGCGCCTGGGTGGTTCAGTCGTTAAGCGTCTGCCTTCGGCTCAGGTCATGATCCCAGGCTCCTGGGATCGAGTCCCGCATCGGGCTCCCTGCTCGGCGGGAAGCCTGCTTCTCCCTCTCCCACTCCCCCTGCTTGTGTTCCTGCTCTCGCTGTCTCTCTCTCTGTCAAATAAATGAATAAAAATCTTTAAAAAAAAACAAAAACAAAAACAAAAAACAAGGCATCTTAAGTTTGATCAACTATGGCATATAATTTTAT
>NW_027842108.1:0-265 GCF_054177405.1 Leptonychotes weddellii
GACTTGGCTACAAACTGGGGTTCCCACAACGCCCTCCTCAGCCTCGGTGATTGACTGTAACAGCTGACAGAACTGAGAGAGATACTTTTCCTACAATTACTGGTTTCTTATAAAAGATACAAATCAACAGTCAGATGAAGTGATACTCAAGATGAAGTCCACAAGGGTCTCGAGTCCCATGGAATTTGAAGTGCACCACCCTCCCAGCACGTGGAAGCACTCACCAACCTAGAAGCTTTCTGAACTCTATCCTTTAGGGTTTTAT
>NW_027842109.1:0-265 GCF_054177405.1 Leptonychotes weddellii
TGGCCACACAGTTTCTTCACGCCTTCCTCAGTCTCTGGCGCTCCCCACGTCCCTTTCCTCCCCCTGTCCCTCGGGCTCTCTCTTCCTCCGCCCCTCCCAGCTTGGCTGGCGGCAGGCACGCGGCCCTGCGACCCTTACCTGCACGGTACGTGATCCTGGGCAGGGGCTCCTGCCCACTGGCCCCTGCAGTCGGCGGCAGAAACAGCTGGGAGAGGAAAAGGCCCAGGAGGCTCCAAGGGTCCCGGCCCAGGGCCAGGAGGGCCAT
>NW_027842110.1:0-265 GCF_054177405.1 Leptonychotes weddellii
GCTTTGGCCAAGGGCTACCTCCATCAGCTATGGCTTTATGAAATGCTTCCCTGACCAAGCAAGCCCTTCATTTTGCAAGTCGGATTAAAGGGTAAAGTTTATACCTTCCTTCATAATCCACAGTCAAGACTGACATCTTACTCCCTTTCATTAAATTCCTGTTCATCATTTAGAATTCACTTAAAATATTATCTTATTTCTGAAGTCTATAAAAAAGTCATTCTTTTGTGCTACCAAAGTATTAATCTTGTATTACTGAAATTAT
>NW_027842111.1:0-2181 GCF_054177405.1 Leptonychotes weddellii
GTGCCCTGGTGTGGAACAAAGTGCCAAAAATGTTCTTGAAAGTCTGTGCGTACATTTTGGACATCTCTCACTTCTCACTCAGAAATGTGCACTGGCTCCCATGGCCACAAAAGAAGTAGTTTTAGCTTCCGGGCTGATATTCAAGGCCTTCCCACATGAGTCCCTACGTTATCGATGCAAAACTTCCTTATGTTCAATTGTTTCAATGTCCCGTTTCCTCAGAGGTGCCTGCCACGTAACCTTGCACTCAGCTCCGTCAGGGGCAAAGGAGGGAAGCCAGGAGGGCTGTGCCCCATCGCATCCCCGTTCGGGTGGGGGCAGGAAGGTTTGCCTGGAGGGACAGCGGCAGCTCTGGGGGGGCGGACAGGGCGACAGGGAGCAGTGCCACACGGTAGGAAGAGGACCCAGGCCCTCCCTTCGGAGCCGGGAGGCATGGGCAGGCTGCAGAAGTCCGCCTGGCCCGCGCAGCGGCCGTGGGAGCTCGACAGCCAGGACCCGTACGGCTCCGCGGCATCTTTGCTCCCTCGGCGGCAGCACCACCTGCTCCTGCTACTGCTCTTTTGCCTGCCACATTTCTCTCCTTAAACAGCCAGGCAAGGCTGTTCTCTACCTTGAAGGCTTCTAGATCATTCGAATTTGGGAAATTAGTCTCTCTCCCAGGAACCTACAGCCACTGGTCTGTACCACTCATCTGCTGCTGACACGAGTCCCTCTGTCATTAATGTGAAGGTGGCTTTGCTGCGAACACTGCCAGACTGCCAATCACCGGAGCGAGCGGGCTGGTCTGGGCGTGCAGGGAGCTGTCCCCTGCCTTCCTTCCCCTACCACACCCGCACTGTGCTCCTGAACAAGATCACACTATGAGAACAACTTTATCAAACACACGCTCTTTGAGCAGAACAGAGCAGTCAGGCATCCCTGCTAGGCCCTCCGTGTTTACTGTGAGTTCTTTATGCCCAATCTCTGCCTCCAGTAAGACTGTTACACAGAAGACAAGGTTCCTCTCCCAAGGGGCTCACAACCAGGCAAGGCTGGCCTTGGCCTAGGGTCCCAAACCAGGAAGGGTTTAATAAATAGTTGCCCTGGTGTCTACTTAATATTCTACCTTGTGAGAACTCACTGGTGTCGTTCACAGTTTTACAATAGTTTGTTAATTGAAACACTATGTACCTGAGCTTGGCTAAGGGGACCATTTTGCTAGAGGGCAGCCAGGGGCACGAAGGCAGGCTGTATGTTCCCTGACTTTCCAGCAGCTCTCTACTCAAGTGCAGGCATCCATAAGCCGCTCGCCAGGTGAGCGATGGCAGAAGCTCTCAGGGCAATGACCCAAGGACTAGGTCTGCCAGAATTCAGAAAGAGAACCCCAGTGGTATGAGCTGGAGTTTTTGGATGAGCCGACTCCCTCTGCCTAGACAGGCCCACAGCTGAGCCTTGCGAAATGCCAAGACACAACCAGGACACGCAGGAGTAGGGTCCCTTTACCTGGAGTGGGATGACAATCATGAAGATCTTTTTGTCTTTATCGGAAAGGATGTGCTTAATGAAAGCCCAGCCGGTGCCGATGAGCGCGATGGTGATGAACAGGAGGGCCCCTTTCAAGCTGGAAAAGAAAAAGTTTCAGACACCAACAGTCTCTTCAGACTCTCTGCAAGTTCCCCTGCATAGCTCATTCATGATTTCACGGGCTTCTTGGAAAAGAGAGGGGGCCAAATTTAGGAAACTCCTCTTCAGTGAAGCAGCACACAAATGGTTTGCCACGCACCCCACTCCATGGGCAGCAAATCCCACCCCCCCATGGAGGCAACCCCCTCCCGGAAGCACACCAGCAGCCTCGAGTTCTCAGGTCTGGACAGCACCCTGTGTGCCATACACCTCTGGCATGGCAAGAACCCGGACAGGCCGCCACAGGAGGGCAGGGACTGTTCTTGCGAGGCAGGTCTCTTCCTACTATGGCCTCTCCAACTTCTCCTGCGTGTCACTCTGCGTACTTACAGGTGAGTGATGTAATACACGACAGCCCAACCCTCGATCGGAAAGCCCTGGGAGGAGATGTAGTGGTAGTCAATCTGCAACGAAACGACTGCATTTCAGAAAGGTCCATCTACCACACGCCTTCCGCACAACGAAACAGAAAAGGCTGCCACAGGACCTCACAGTGGCGGGGGGGGGGGGGGGGGTTGT
>NW_027842112.1:0-265 GCF_054177405.1 Leptonychotes weddellii
GGAAACAGAAGCAGGGAAATGCAAAGTATATGTGTGAGACAGGAATTAGATCAATTTGACTGAAGCAATATTTCCATGTAGAAAAAGAAATAGGTAAGTTGTATATTGGAGTTAAATTTGGATTTGAGTGCCAGGCTCTCAAGGAGTTCTGATTTATATTTTGGTCAGTGGAGACTCACTGAAAGCTTGTGAGTAGAGTTGTGGTATAAAGTAGGACATTAGGAAGATTCATCTAGTAGTGTAATGCATTGGAGAGAGAGGGGAC
>NW_027842113.1:0-265 GCF_054177405.1 Leptonychotes weddellii
CATCTTGGGCGCCTGGGTGGTTCAGTCGTTAAGCGTCTGCCTTCGGCTCAGGTCATGATCCCAGGGTCCTGGGATCGAGTCCCGCATCGGGCTCCCTGCTCGGCGGGAAGCCTGCTTCTCCCTCTCCCACTCCCCCTGCTTGTGTTCCTGCTCTCGCTGTCTCTCTCTCTGTCAAATAAATGAATAAAAATCTTTAAAACAAAAACAAAAACAAAAAACAAGGCATCTTAAGTTTGATCAACTATGGCATATAATTTTATAATCA
>NW_027842114.1:0-265 GCF_054177405.1 Leptonychotes weddellii
TGCCCCTCCCCCTCACACACTCTCAAATAAATAAATATTTTAAAAAAGAGAGAGAAATAAATGATTGGATATACATTGAGCATCACAAATCTGTTGACACCATAAAACATTAGTTCTCAAAGTATAGTCCACAAAGACCTGAAGGTACACAAGACCTCTTCTGGTGGTCCACAGAGTCAAAATTATTTTCATAAAAATAATAATAATTTAAAAACGTTATTTACTTTGTTTCAGAATACTGACATTTGCACTGATGGTATAGAAG
>NW_027842115.1:0-265 GCF_054177405.1 Leptonychotes weddellii
AGCAGGGAGCCTGATGTGGGGCTTAATCCGAGGACCCTGAGATCATGACCTGAGCTGAAGGCAGACACTTAACTGACTGAGCCACCCAGGCACCCAATTCTATTGATATTTCAAAGCAGTTTGATATCAATGATCTTCTTTATGGTTTTCTTTTTTAATTCCATTGATTTCTGCTCTTGTCTTTATTATTTCCTTCTTTGTGCCCCTATTCTTGCTTTGATTTTTAATTTGCTCTTTATTTTTCTAGTTTTTTTAAGGTAAAAAC
>NW_027842116.1:0-265 GCF_054177405.1 Leptonychotes weddellii
CTTACAAATTGAAAGTGCTGAATCTAGGAGCAAGGATGTCCGTCAGATGGGGCCTGGTGAGACCGGAGAGAAAAGTGGAGATTTTAAGAAGGCCACGGCAGCCTGGCCGCTGAGAGCAGCAGGGAGAAGGGAAGGCAACATCCCGGGGTCTCCGGGCAAAGTCAGCCCAGCTGCAGGGCAAGAGCAGGCAGCCTACGTCGGTTCCCTTCGGGTGTTCCCACTGGCAAGTGTCCTGACCGAGAAATGGACGCCCTGGACTTAACCT
>NW_027842117.1:0-265 GCF_054177405.1 Leptonychotes weddellii
GCGTCTGCCTTCGGCTCAGGTCATGATCCCAGGGTCCTGGGATCGAGCCCCGCATCGGGCTCCCTGCTCAGCGGGAAGCCTGCTTCTCCCTCCTCCACTCCCCCTGCTTGTGTTCCCTCTCTCGCTGTGTCTCTCTCTGTCAAATAAATAAATAAAATCTTTAAAAAAAAAATAAAATAATAAATCTTTAAAAAAAAAAATGAATCTCTAAATTCTACATCTGAAACTAATACACTATATGTTAATTAAATTGAATTTAAATTTA
>NW_027842118.1:0-265 GCF_054177405.1 Leptonychotes weddellii
GACCCTCCTCCCTCTCATGCTCTCTGTCTCTCATTCTCTCTCTCTCAAATAAATAAATAAAATCTTTAAAAAAAAAATTGATTTGGTTGTCTGGCGTTGTGTAGACAAAGAAGAGGTTGACTAATTAATGAGCCACGTGCTTGTGTTGGCTTCATGTTTTCACCATTGTCCTATTGACTTTAGAGGCAAAGTGATTAGCCCTAGGAAATTAATATACCTCTGAACTTATTGATTAGTTTTAATTGTTTTCTTGTGGAGTTCTTAG
>NW_027842119.1:0-265 GCF_054177405.1 Leptonychotes weddellii
ATCCATGTATGCATGCACTCATCCATGCATGCATGAATTCATTCATTCATCTATCCATCCTTCCACCCATCCATCCATCCATCCATCCACCCAACCATCCATCCATCCATCCATCCACCCACCCACCCAACTATACATACATACATATGCCCAACCAACCATCCATCCATCCATCCATCCATCCACCCACCCAACCATAAATGCATACATGTACCCAACCATGCATCCATCCATCCATTCATCCATGCATTCATACACACACAAT
>NW_027842120.1:0-265 GCF_054177405.1 Leptonychotes weddellii
CCGATGTGGGACTCGATCCCAGGACCCTGGGACCATGACCTGAGCCGAAGGCAGTTGCTTAACAACTGAGCCACCCAGGCGCCCCAAAGCATTCTTTCAAGGGAGTAACATAAACACACTCAAAGGTGAGAAAAAATAAAAGCAGTAACTCAAGTAACTTTTAAATATAGTATTTAGGGCATATGCCCCCAGCCTAAAGACAAAAAGAACTCTAAACAAATATTTAATTCCAATTGGAATTGGTAGGCTTCACCCTACCCCCCCC
>NW_027842121.1:0-265 GCF_054177405.1 Leptonychotes weddellii
CATATCAGTGAGATCATATGATACGTGTCTTTCTCTGATTGACTTATTTCGCTCAGCATAATACCCTCTAGTTCCATCCACGTCATTGCAAATGGCAAGATTTCATGGTTTTTTGATGGCTGCATAATATTCCATGGTATATATATATATATACCACATCTTCTTTATCCATTCATTCATCTGTTGGTTATTTTATTTTTAAGGTTGACAGTGCTTACTTACAGAAGATAACCCAATTACAGAAGTAGCATCAAACTCTATAGTA
>NW_027842122.1:0-2181 GCF_054177405.1 Leptonychotes weddellii
TATGTGCTATGGTGAGCACTGTGAATTGTGTAAGACTGTTGAATCAAAGACCTGTACCTCTGAAACAAATAATACATTATATGTTAAAAAAAAGAAGATAGTAGGAAGGGTAAAATGAAGGGGGGGAAATCGGAGTGGGAGACGAACCATGAGAGACTATGGACTCTGAGAAACAAACTGAGGGTTCTAGAGGGGAGGGGGGTGGGGGGATGGGTTAGCCTGGTGATGGGTATTAAAGAGGGCACATATTGAATGGAGCACTGAGTGTTATATGCAAACAATGAATCATGGAACACTACATCAAAAACTAATGATGTAATGTATGGTGATTAACATAACATAATAAAATTTAAAAAATGCTGTGGTTTGAATTTAAGAAACAAAACAGATGAACATAGAGTGGAGAAAATAGAGAGGCAAATCAGGAAACAGACTCTTAACTATAGTTAAGAGAACAAACTGAGGATTACTGGAGGGGAGGTGGATGGGAAGATGGGTTAAATAGGTGGTAGGTATTAAGGAGGGTACTTGTGATAGCAGTGGGTATTGTATGTAAGTGATGAATCACTAAATTCTACACCTGAAACTAATATTACACTGTATGTTAACTGAAATATACATAAAAATTTGGAAAAAATAAAAAAAGTAAAATAAAAGGGCAACTAGAATATAAAGGAACAAGCCCTAGTGGTAGGGGTAGCTGCTGGAACTCTGTCCAAGTTGGAGAAGCTGGTAAGAGCCATGGTTTACTTTCCCCCTCTACCATGACAGCATGGATGGAAGTAGGATCAAGGTGCCCTAGCTAGCCTACCACTTCAGTGAGCCCCAGGCCCCTAGCCCATACCAACCCAAGCTACCCTACAACAGCAGCCCCAGTGCAGGAAACCCCTGGTCAGTGCTCCCTACAGCTCCAGCCATCTCACCAAAGTGACAGAAGCACAAAGCATTCCAGAACACTCCAGGCCCACACCACTTCAGCTCCAGACAACTAACAAGGACACCCCCAGTACAGAGTGCCAGGATCCCTCAAACCACACCCCACCTCAGCTCCAGCTGCCCTTACCAGGGCACCTCCCATATGGAGTGACACAAAATACCCTAAGCTTGTACCCACTTCAGCTTCAGCTACCCTGTCAGGGCACCCTCTACAAGGAGAGTCTCAGGACCACCCTGGCCCAAGCACACTTCAGCTCCAGCCAGCCTACCAGGACAACCACAGCATGGAGTGCCCCAGGACCCACCACCCATGCCAGTCACAACTCGAGCCAGTCAGCCACTGCCACCAGGTACACACAGTCTACACAGGGGCTGACCATACACAAGACCATTTCTTTAAGTTTGGGAGAAGTAGCTGTCCTGCCTAATTAATAGAAACAAACACAGAAAGTCAAGAAAAACAAGACAGAAGAATATGTTCTAAATGAAAGAAGGCAAAACCTCAGAAAATAAACTAAATGAAATGGAGATAACCAACCTACCTGATAAAGAGTTCAAAGTATGTTCATAAAGATGCTCAATGGACTGGTGAGAAGAGTAGATGAATGTAGTGAGAACTTCAAAAAAGAGATAAAAAATATATTAAAAAAATAACCATAGTTGAAGGATACAAAAACTGAAATGAAAAATAAAGAGATTCCAAGTAGACTAGAAGATGCAGAAACAGATCAGTAATGTGGAAGACAGGGTAATAAGAAGCATCCAAGCTGAACAGCAAAAAGAAAAAAGAATAAAACAAAATGAGGATAGATCTCTCGAACATCAAGCAAACAAATATTTGCATTAGAGGTTTCCCAGAGGAAAAAGTGAAAGTGGCAAAAAAAAAAAAAAAATTAACTGAAAAAACAATAGCTGAAAACCTCCCTAACCAGGGGCGAAAAAACAAAAATCCAGGTTCAGGAAGTACAGAGAGTTCCAAACAACATGAACCCAAGAAGGTCCACACCACAACACATAATAATTAAAATGTCAAAGATTCACGATACAGAGAATTTTTAAAGCATCAAGAGAGAAGCAACTATGGGGCGCCTGGGTGGCTCAGTCAGTTGGGCGACTGCCTTCGGCTCAGGTCATGATCCTGGAGTCCCGGGATCGAGTCCCGCATCGGGCTCCCTGCTCGGCGGGGGGTCTGCTTCTCCCTCTGACCCTCCCCCCTCTCATGTGCTCTCTCTCAAATAAATAAAA
>NW_027842123.1:0-265 GCF_054177405.1 Leptonychotes weddellii
TGGCCTGGTTAAGACCCCCAGTCTCTAATGCAGTCAGTAAATCTTTGTTGGTAAATAATTGCTATCGAGCAGAGTTTTAATATAAATTTATGAGTGGTGTTTTATCACAGCTTGGGGCTGCAGCAAGCACTGAGTGATGAATTTCAGATAGCACTTACATTCGTTACATTAACTTTGTGAGTTATTTAAAGCTTGTACATTTAACATTGCTTTTGGCTTTCTGTGACCTCTTGGGACTCAGCAGAGAATACACACGACTAATAAG
>NW_027842124.1:0-265 GCF_054177405.1 Leptonychotes weddellii
GGAGGATGGGTTAGCCTGGTGATGGGTATTGAGGAGGGCACATTCTGCATGGAGCACTGGGTGTTATGCACAAACAATGAATCATGGAACACTTCATCTAAAACTAATGTTGTAATGTATGGGGATTAACATAAGAATAAAAAAAAAAAAGAAACCTGTTTTGTAAAACACTACTCAGCAATACAAAGGAATGAACTAATGGTCATGCATCAACATAAATGAATCTCAAAATGATTATCCTGAGTAGAACACACCAGATGTTAAA
>NW_027842125.1:0-265 GCF_054177405.1 Leptonychotes weddellii
CGGGAGAAGCCAAGTCCAGGTTGGGCCCCTGATGCAAGAGGCGTGGCTTTCTCTTCCTCTGTTTTGCCACTGGCCTCGTGGCCTGGACTCCTGACCCTGCTAAGGGTCTGTGTTACAGCATCAGACCTAACACAGCCTTCCCCACTTGTCTGGTTCCCCGTTGTCTCTCGCACCTGGCGTGGGGTCTGGTATTCAGCAGAGAGTGTAAAGGAATCGGGGGGAAGGAGGGTTACAATTACCTGGCAGTCGAAGTGAGTCTTAATTA
>NW_027842126.1:0-265 GCF_054177405.1 Leptonychotes weddellii
CCCAAACCATGACCCTCTGACCCCTTTACCCAGCCCTGGGAACAGTGATGGGGGTGGTGGGGGAATTTACGTCTTTTGATTCTCCATTCCAAATACCCAGACATAAACGGTATATAGAGTAGTGAAAGGTACATCACGGGCTGAGAATCACATGGGGAAACCAAACAACTATTCTTAGATTTCTGCACACATGTGACACATTACATCCAGAAATGTTCGTGGGAGTAGGTAT
Organism: Leptonychotes weddellii; assembly: GCF_054177405.1. NCBI lineage: Eukaryota > Metazoa > Chordata > Mammalia > Carnivora > Phocidae > Leptonychotes > Leptonychotes weddellii. The sequence goes on from NW_027842126.1 coordinate 233, forward strand.
AGAATGAAAGGACCAGGGGAAAGCAAGTTTTGG
>NW_027842127.1:0-265 GCF_054177405.1 Leptonychotes weddellii
ACAAGCAGGTGGAGCAGCAGAGGGAGAGGGAGAAGCAGGCTCTCCACCAAGCAGAGAGCTCTCCATCAAGCACTGAGGGAGCCACCCAGGTGCCCTGGTCATGATTCAAGAGAGTTCCAGTTCTCAAGCTTAAGCTAGGGCCCCGCCCCCGGGGCTTACATGTCCGAAGGTGTAGGTTGGGTCAGAGAACTTTGATTTTTCAGTAAGTTCACAGGTGATGATGATACTGCCTGTCAGGGGCTTAAATTTGGGAATCAACGAATTA
>NW_027842128.1:0-265 GCF_054177405.1 Leptonychotes weddellii
CAAGCAGGGGGAGTGGGAGAGGGAGAAGCAGGCTCCCTGCAGAGCGGGGAGCCCGACGCGGGACTCGATCCCAGGACCCCGGGATCATGACCTGAGCCGAAGGCAGTCGCTTAACCGACTGAGCCACCCAGGCGCCCCTTTTTCTTTTTTTTAGAGAGAGAGTGCTCAGTGTGGGCAGAGGGACAGAGAGAGAGAGAGAGAATTTTAAGCAGACTCTGTGCTGAGCACGGAGCCCAATGCGGGGCTTGATCTCGTGACCCTGAGC
>NW_027842129.1:0-265 GCF_054177405.1 Leptonychotes weddellii
AAGCTGTTTTTTGCCTTTTTCAGCCTTAATGGCTGCTTGTATTTCTTGGCGCTCTCTCTCTCTCCTTTTTTTTTTTTTTTTTTCAGTAGGCTCCACACAGGGCTTGAACTCACAACTCTAGGATAAGATGGGAGCTGAGATCAAGAGTTGGATGCTCCCCCGACTGAGCCACCCAGGCGCCCCTCTTGTTACTTTATTTATTTTTTTTTTAGTATTTTTTTATTATTATGTTAATCACCATACATTACACCATTAGTTTTTGATG
>NW_027842130.1:0-265 GCF_054177405.1 Leptonychotes weddellii
TTCTTTTTTTAATTTATTTATTTGACAGAGACATGGCGAGAGCAGGGGGAGTGGGAGAGAGAGAAACGGGCTTCCCACCGAGCAGGGAGCCGGATGGGGGGCTCGATCCCGGGATGCCGGGATCATGACCTGAGTGGAAGGCAGACGCTTAACCACTGAGCCACCCAGGCGCCCCTCAGGGGCCCTGCTTCTTACTACACTCCCAATGTCCGCCTCAAAATTAACCGTCTAGAGCGGACTCCCAAATTATCTGTGGTTAAAGCAC
>NW_027842131.1:0-265 GCF_054177405.1 Leptonychotes weddellii
CCCAGGACAACGCACGCGGCTGCGCCTCAGCAGAAAGCTCATCCTCCGTGATCTCTCACCCGCCCCGTGTCCTGGCCGGCGGGAGCTGACTCGGTAAGTGGTGGAGCCGCTTGCGCGGAGCGGAGAGCAGCCAAGCCTCGGTCGATAGCTCCAAGCCCTTCCTCCCCCTGTCCATTCCATTCTCATCACCTGTGGCCGCGGCTGCCCACTAGGTCCTCAAGAAGTAGAGAGCCAAGACCACAGCTTTGACTCAGGACCAGTGGCC
>NW_027842132.1:0-265 GCF_054177405.1 Leptonychotes weddellii
AAATGTGCCAAGAACAAGAGGGGTCGTCATCAAGGTCAATAAAAGGAAGCCAATGAGAAAAAAAAAAAAAACCCAAAAAACGATTTTCTGCCAAATACTTCTAAGAACACAGGTGAAAAATATCTGGATGAACAAAGACAGCTGAACCCCCAGATGCTTTGTGACTCATCCACAGCCAGGCGGCTCCCAGATCAGCTAACAGCCAGCCAATCTGAAGGTCGGCCATTCTTCCGGAAGGTCCACAGGCTTCCCTGGAATGACCCTT
>NW_027842133.1:0-2181 GCF_054177405.1 Leptonychotes weddellii
TGGTTTTGTTGACTGTTTCCTTTGCTGTGCAAAAGCTTTTTATCTTGATGAAGTCCCAATAGTTCATTTTTGCCCTTGCTTCCCTTGCCTTTGGCAATGTTTCTAGGAAGAAGTTGCTGTGGCTGAGGTCGAAGAAGTTGCTGCCTGTGTTCTCCTCAAGGATTTTGATGGACTCCTGTCTCACATTTAGGTCTTTCAACCATTTTGAGTTTGTTTTTGTGTGTGGTGTAAGGAAATGGTCCAGTTTCATTCTTCTGCACGTGGCTGTCCAATTTCCCCAACACCATTTGTTGAAGAGACTGTTTTTTCCATTGGACATTCTTTCCTGCTTTGTCAAAGATTAGTTGACCATAGAGTTGAGGGTCCATTTCTGGGTTGTCTATTCTGTTCCATTGATCTATGTGTCTGTTTTTGTGCCAGTACCATACTGTCTTGATGATGACAGCTTTGTAATAGAGCTGGAAGTCTGGAATGGTGATGCTGCCAGCTTTGCTTTTCTTTTTCAACATTCCTCTGGCTATTCGGGGTGTCTTTTCTGGTTCCATAAAAATTTTAGGATTATTTGTTCCATTTCTTCGAAAAAAGTTGATGTTATTTTGATAGGGATTGCATTGAATGTGTAGATTGCTCTAGGTAGCATTGACGTCTTCACCATATTTGTTCTTCCAATCCATGAGCATGGAACGTTTTTCCATTTCTTTGTATCTTCCTCAATTTCTTTCATGAGTATTCTACAGTTTTCTGAGTACAGATTCTTTGCCTCTTTGGTTAGATTTATTCCTAGGTATCTTATGGTTTTGGGTGCAATTATTAATGGGATCGACTCCTTAATTTTTCTTTCTTCTGTCTTGTTTTTGGTGTATAGAAATGCCACTGATTTCTGTGCATTGATTTTATATCCTGCCAATTTACTGAATTCCTGTATGAGTTCTAGTAGTTTTGGGGTAGAGTCTTTTGGGGTTCCACATAAAGTATCATATCATCTGCAAAAAGTGAGAGTTTCACTTCTTCTTTGCCAATTCAGATGTCTATGTATTAATTCTTATAACAACTCTGTAAGATAGTGAGGATGAGGATGAGGATGAGGATGATGGTGTAAAAAATGAAGAAATGGAGGCAGTGAAGCAATTCACTGCTTTAGTCACACAGCTAGTAAGAAGTAGAAATAGGATTCTTAGGCACCATCTCGTACTTTCTCTCTCTAAGCCCCTGTTCCCTCAGAGTAGTACACGAGCTAAAATACAAGCCCCTATGCCAGTTAGGTATGTCTTCGTGAATGTCCCAAAATGCAAACCTGTACCATGTCCCAAATGATATGTATTACATCCCTCCCTCTTCTGTGACTCCCAGTCTTGGTGAGTGGACCAGACCCCCTTTCCAGAAACCTAAGAATCCATCTACATTTCTTTCTCTCCCTGATCCCCTCTCCTTCTCCCAGTATCCGGCTCCCCTCCAGTCTACCTCCCTCATGTTTCCCATGCCAGACTCCTCGTCATCTCTTCTCAACATTGGTCTGGTTTCCTGACCGCCACTGCTGCCTTGGGTCTGGCTCTGCTCTCATTGATTCTTTATGCTGTTTCCAGAGGAGTTTCCAAAACACAAATAAGATCACATCCTTATCAATTCTCTCCAAACAAGACACAGAGAGGTTAAGTCACCTGCCCACATTCAAAAAGGTAAAAGTCAGAGCTTGACTCCAAGTCCAGGGAGTCTGGATGAAAACCTTCACTCTTTTTTTTTTTTTTAATTTTATTATGTTATGTTAATCACCATACATTACATCTTTAGTTTTTGATGTAGTGTTCCATGATTCATTGTTTGCATATAACACCCAGTGCTCCATTCAATACGTGCCCTCTTTAATACCCATCACCAGGCTAACCCATCCCCGCCAGAACCCTCAGTTTGTTTCTCAGAGTCCGTAGTCTCTCATGGTTCATCTCCCCCTCCTATTCCCCCCCTTCATTTTACCCTTCCTACTATCTTCTTTTTTTTTTTTTTTAAAGATTTTATTTATTTATTTGAGACAGAGAGAATGAGAGACAGAGAGCATGAGAGGGAGGAGGGTCAGAGGGAGAAGCAGACTCCCTGCCGAGCAGGGAGCCCGATGCGGGACTCGATCCCGGGACTCCAGGATCATGACCTGAGCCGAAGGCAGTCGCTTAACCAACTGAGCCACCC
>NW_027842134.1:0-265 GCF_054177405.1 Leptonychotes weddellii
TCACTTTATCCATCTGGGCCTGACTTTTCTGATCCTTAACTCCTTGGTGAATGGGTGTCTTGTAGCTGGGATTAACCCTGAGCTTCCAGAGGTCTTCCAACTTCAAAATGCCCTCTTCTAAGAGAGAACTGCATCTTTAAACCCCAGGAAGACAAACTTGTCATTTCAGCCTTCCCCTTATTTAAAAAGGTAATTTGTGGTAATTCTCCATTGCACAGCACTTACACCAATTCATCATAGAAAGACCATTAGGCATAAAGTGATA
>NW_027842135.1:0-265 GCF_054177405.1 Leptonychotes weddellii
CCACCAAACTCTATGCAAATGTACATTTAGCTGGGTAGATTATCTAAAGTATTCATCGGATTTCTAAAGTGGTCCAAAGCTCTAAAAAGTATAATAATCTTATACTTTATGAAAACTTTCAGCTGTTTCTCAAAATTGATTTTATCAAAGTGGAATTCTTTTATATTAATCTCTTACAATTTACTGGTTGCTGGTTATCTATATGGTTACAATTTCATGTAGCATTCTTTCTTTTTTTTTTTATGTATTTGTCAGAGAGAGAGAG
>NW_027842136.1:0-265 GCF_054177405.1 Leptonychotes weddellii
CCCAAGGCTTATTTTCCATAACCTTATATACCTTCTACAATGATATAGACCTATAATGATTTATAGCAGGGGCATAATAAGGCACATATCTCCATGTACCCAGGATTAGTCAAGCATGTAAGAATCTTTAAAACAGAATAAAGGAACAAAGAGGGGAATGCACAGTGTGCTGTTTACAGCTGGCTTCCTATCTACTAAACATCTGTTGCTGCGTACTTTAGAACTGACCACACACGTCCCAAGGGCATTTCACTCTGATCCTTTC
>NW_027842137.1:0-265 GCF_054177405.1 Leptonychotes weddellii
TTCTTTTTTTAATTTATTTATTTGACAGAGACATGGCGAGAGCAGGGGGAGTGGGAGAGAGAGAGGCGGGCTTCCCACCGAGCAGGGAGCCGGATGGGGGGCTCGATCCCGGGATGCCGGGATCATGACCTGAGTGGAAGGCAGACGCTTAACCACTGAGCCACCCAGGCGCCCCTCAGGGGCCCTGCTTCTTACTACAGTCCCAATGTCCGCCTCAAAATTAACCGTCTAGAGCGGACTCCCAAATTATCTGTGGTTAAAGCAC
>NW_027842138.1:0-265 GCF_054177405.1 Leptonychotes weddellii
GTTCCATTTTCTCCACATCTTCACCAACACTTGTTGTTTCTTGAGTTTTTGATAGTAGCCATTCTGACAGGTGTGAGGTGTTATCTCACTATAGTTTTGATTTGTATTTCCCTGATGATAAGTGATGATGAGCACCTTTTCATGTATCTGTTGGCCATCTGTATGCCTTCTTTGGAGAAATGTCTGTTCATGTCTTCTGTCCATTTTTAATTGGGTTATTTGTTTTTTGGGTATTGAATTGTATAAGTTCTTTATATATTTTGGA
>NW_027842139.1:0-265 GCF_054177405.1 Leptonychotes weddellii
AAACACAGCATCACCTATGAAGTATTCTTGTCCCTAAACATTTAGTCTTAATGTAATCACACCTTGAAATCTAACAGCATACAAGAGTCATGATGAATAAAAGAATAAGCAACACATAGCAATCAGTCAGCCAAATCCAGAATGTGGAGAATTCTACAGGATATATTACCCTGCTTTTTCTTTCTTTCTTTTTTTTTTTTTTTAAAGATTTTATTTATTTGACAGAGAGAGACACAGCGAGAGAGGGAACACCAGCAGAGGGAGT
>NW_027842140.1:0-265 GCF_054177405.1 Leptonychotes weddellii
AAGTTTCCCCCGAAGTGGAACATGGTAATAAACCAATTTAAAGAGGAATTCAGAAACTTGGAGATCTTTTTTTTTTTTTAAGATTTTATTTATTTATTTGAGAGAGAGAGTGAGAGAGAGAAAGAGCACAAGAGGGGGGAGCAGGAGAGGGAGAAGCAGACTCCCTGCCGAGCAGGGAGCCCGATGCGGGACTCGATCCCGGGACTCCAGGATCATGACCTGAGCCGAAGGCAGTCGCTTAACCAACTGAGCCACCCAGGCGCCC
>NW_027842141.1:0-265 GCF_054177405.1 Leptonychotes weddellii
AGGGCGCCTGGGTGGCTCAGTTGGTTAAGCGACTGCCTTCGGCTCAGGTCATGATCCTGGAGTCCTGGGATCGAGTCCCGCATCGGGCTCCCTGCTCGGCAGGGAGTCTGCTTCTCCCTCTGACCCTCCTCCCTCTCATGCTCTCTGTCTCTCATTCTCTCTGTCTCAAATAAATAAATAAAATCTTTAAAAAAAAAAATAAAAAAAATAAAAATTGTATTGGATATTTATTTCTGATTTCAGGAAACGATTTTATTCTTTTCAA
>NW_027842142.1:0-265 GCF_054177405.1 Leptonychotes weddellii
TGATTTTTCAGTAGAAAGTTTTCAGGCCAGAAACTAGTGGTATGTTTTATTCAAAATGCTAAAAGGAAAAAAAAAAAAACTGCAGCCAAGAATACTCTATTCAGCAAGGCCACCATTCATAACAGAAGGAGAAATAGAATTTTCCAGACAAACAAAAGTTAAATTCATATCACCACTAAACCAGCATTTACATTACAAGAAATGTTAAAGGGAATTCTTTGGAAAGAAAAGGTCATATCAGGATTATGAAATTTAATAAAGGAAA
>NW_027842143.1:0-265 GCF_054177405.1 Leptonychotes weddellii
TTTTTTTTTTTTTTTTTTTTTCCTGGAAGAATAATCATTCAGACAGTTCCTAATCTACTACAACATCATATTTCCTAAGGGGCTCTGTCTTTTCCTCAAAGCAAGAACAAGCAAGAACAAGCAAGAACGGAAAATAGAGAACTTGAGCAATGAGATCAATGATAGGGCACAAACAACAAAAAAAATTAAAGCAAAATAGTACCAAAAACATTTATAACCAGGATAACAGTAGAGATACAATTTAAAAACACAAAACAGAAAAAAA
>NW_027842144.1:0-2180 GCF_054177405.1 Leptonychotes weddellii
TTTTTTTTTTTTTTTTAAAGATTTTATTTATTTATTTGACCAAGAGAGAGAGAGCACAAGTAGGCAGAGTGGCAGGCAGAGGGAGAGGGAGAAGCAGGCTCTCTGCTGAGCAGGGAGCCGGACGTGGGGCTCGATCCCAGGACCCCGGGATCATGACCTGAGCTGAAGGCAGCTGCTTAACTGACTGAGCCACCCAGGCGCCCCACAACTGTCTTTATCCACTCAATATTGTGTTTGTGAAATTTACCCATGTTGATACGGTGTAACTAGTTCCTTTATCTTCCTGCTATTGAGTATTGCCTTATTTGGTTATGCCATCCCTTACTTTTAGTCTACTCTTGATGAATATTTAGATTGTTTTCCATTTTTGGGGGGCAATTAAAAATGAGGCTGCTGTTAAAATTTTAAACTTTTCCTGTGCACACCTGCAAAAGTTTCTTTATTGAGAAGTGGAATTGATGGGTATTAGGATGGTCACATGTTCAACTTGACTAAATTGCTTCTCAAGTGATGATGTCAATTTATATGCTCCCCTAGAGTTCCTAAGATTTCTCTTGACAGTGCATCCTTGCCCACGTGCAGAATGGTAAGGTTTTGGCTAGTCAGACAGGTGGGAAATATTTCAGTATTTTAATTTGCATTTCACTGTTTACTAGTGACGTTATATAGCTTTTTATGTGGTTTTTGGCCTTTTGGATATATTACTCTTTGAAATGCCTCTTCATCTCTTTTGCTCCCCTGAAATCCTTCATGTTTTTCATAGCCTTTTTCTTTTTTATCACAAGTTGTCATGGCATTTTATTTTTTCTTTTCAACATCCTGTTCAGCTTCCGTGGCCCTTTTTGCCCAGATGCCAAAAAAAAACTTTGGGTCCCTTCTGGAATCTGACAGGGTTATTTTGTGGCTCACTATGAGAAAATTCATCCTATCCTAATCACATGCAAACGGATTGAAGGAGAAGAGTGTGGTTTTGGCCAGTAGCCCCGTGTGACGTCTTCAATAACCCGTCACCTCTCAGAAGGCTGGCTTGAGGTGATGGCGACACAGGGGACAGGAGCGTTCCCTGTCAGGACTCAAACCAAGGTGAGCTGCTTCAATCTCCAGGATAAAACTGGAGATTTAACGAAACTCTACACTTCAGCCTAGCACTTTTCATCTGAAAACCTCAAGGCATTCAGGAAACACTAATTAATTAAGCTTTATAACAGCCCTGTGAAATAGGCAAGGCTATTCAGGAACGTATCTCTAGGGAAACAACATGGCAGCATGTTTAGCAACATGCAAGAATACTAAGTGGCAGGCAGTAAGGAACTACAGAACTGCAATGAAAAAATGATAAGAGCACTTGGACGTGGGGTTCTGGTGTGGAATTTGGCCTGGATCCTGACACGGACGGCTCTAGTGTTAGCAGGAGGCTGGTCCAGGCAGCGAGTGCTGCTGGGAGCCCAGGTGGGCCTGGACCGTTTGAATCTAAGTGCAGTACCGCGGTGGACTCTTAGATAAGATCACGTTAGGCTGCTTATTTCATAACATTAACTGCTGCTGCTCATGACTCAAAGTTTGCTTCTTTGAGGAGGGAACAGAGCTAATGTAGAAAAAGAAAATCAGTAAAATATGTACTCTTCTGAGTGAAAATTTCTATTTTTGATAATCAAGAGATTGCCCCTGGGTTTCTTTTTTGTATCAAGACAGTCTGGGGGAAGGGGAAGCCAATTAGAAAATAAATCACATCAACAATGCCAGTGTTTAGGAATTTGGAGGAAAAAATTTAAATGTTCAAAAGTTGAAAATTTAAATAGATCTGTATAGTAAAGAAAAAGTAAAGTTAGGAGGATGATCTAAATGTCTTTTCTCTTTCTAGAAATTTTTCACTTTAAGATCCTGAGTTATTCTTTATGTCCAGAAAGAATAAAAGCTATGAGCTTAAATTAAAATGAGTTTGGTGGGTCCCAGAGAATTACTAGCTCTCAGTGTTATGGGAGAATAAAATGAACATTTATTGAGTATTTCTACTTTGTGCCAAGTACCTTACATATGTTAATCACCTTTAAACTTCATATATATTTCCCATACAATTAATAAATTAACCTTACAGAAAGGCATACAATGAAAGTAAAATATTTCCTCTCTCCTCATCTGTTCTTTTGTATCCAGAAAAGTTTTATGCATACACCTGTATG
>NW_027842145.1:0-265 GCF_054177405.1 Leptonychotes weddellii
CGGAAGCATATTACTGCTTGAACTAGAATGTCTGCTTGGTATCAAAGAGACAAGCTGATCACAGTATTTTTTTCCTGCTGGCCTATGCTGATGTCCCAACGATGTTAAGTGACATTTTCTTCTTAGTTTTTCATTTCTTAAAATATACTCCATTTCTACAACTATAATGTTGAATAAAGTGATTATTTTTTACAGCCCCCTTAACATTTTTTGGAGATGACATTTCCAGCTTTCAAAAATTAGTGTAAAATCAGGTAGCAAGATC
>NW_027842147.1:0-265 GCF_054177405.1 Leptonychotes weddellii
AATTTATTGCCTTTCCCATGGTTATGAGTTTATGAATCATCTTTCTCTGTGTTAATCAGTCCTCACGGCTTTCCCTCCTTGCCAGGGAAAAAGAAACTCATATAAGCCCATTAGGCTCTGATTTCACAATCACTGGCTTTAGGCTCCTTATTTTTATAGCCTTCACTATTCTGATTTTCCAAGTGCTTTTACAGTCTCCATTACTTTTTAAAATGAGAAAGAGGACTTCTCTCTGTGTTATGATGAGACAAGAGGAAGCCCAGAG
>NW_027842148.1:0-265 GCF_054177405.1 Leptonychotes weddellii
TATCATTCACCAAGATCAAGTGGGATTTATTCCTGGGATGCAAGGGTGGTTCAGTATTCACAAATCAATCAATGTGATACATTACATTAACAAGAGAAAGGAAAAAAAAAACCCATATGATCATTTCAATAGATACAGAACAAGCATTTGACAAAGTACAACTACCATTCATAATAAAAACCCTCAACAAAGTAGATTTAGAGGGAACATACCTCAACTTAATGAAGTCCACATATGAAAAACCCACAGCTAACATCATACTCAA
>NW_027842149.1:0-265 GCF_054177405.1 Leptonychotes weddellii
CGGCTTGACTGTTCAGCCCAGCAGGTCCCGGCGCCCGAACGCACTGGTGTTGAGCACTGTTGGTGTTCCAGGCACCCACCCCCGAGTGTGTCCCGAAAGGGGGCGAGGTGCCCACAGGCTGTGCTCTTACCCACCTGGCCGCGTTCGGGGCCCCGTTTTTGCGTCAGCTCCCCCCACGGACGGCTTGTCTCTCACTCCTCCGTGGCCTATGTGACTTTAGGCTGAGCAGATTGCACACTCAGCTGAAGCGCTTGATAAAAATGTC
>NW_027842150.1:0-265 GCF_054177405.1 Leptonychotes weddellii
GCCACCAAGGGTGAGAACCTTTCGTTCAATGAGCCTAAATGAGCTCCCTTATATGAAAAGGCATAGTTCTTCTGCTCGCCGCATTCCACATCTTTTAAATTCATGGCACTTCATTTAGACATGTTTATGGTGCGAGAAGATCTGCCTGGCCAGCTGGGAGCCATACGCATGGCATCCCTCCTCTCCCCACCCCCCCCCCCCGGTGTTCTGAACCCAAGATTGGTCTTTGGATCTTTAATCTTGTTGATCCAAGAGCCATCCTGTC
>NW_027842151.1:0-265 GCF_054177405.1 Leptonychotes weddellii
TCTGTGCCATATGCTTGTATCTCCTCCTTCAGTTTTGAGACCCAGGATTAGTCTATCAGCATATATCATGCAGAGTTGCTTCTGGAATATATGAGAGCCCCCTCTCATGCAGGGGTAGGAGTCTCAGTGTGTAAGGCAAAGGTCCCTTAGTGGCAGAATTACACTTGGAAATCCCTTCATTTCCCTGGAAATCAGTAGATCCTGAGCTCCTGGATGCTCACAAGCCAAGGAGTAACTTTGTTCCCTTCTTTTAATTTGGTCTGTG
>NW_027842152.1:0-265 GCF_054177405.1 Leptonychotes weddellii
AAAGACGTAAGAGATATATATATATATATATATATATATATATCTGCCTGTATATTCCATTGTATGTATATATATATATATATATTTCCACTGTGTGTGTGTGTGTTTATATATATATATACACAATGTATACATGATTGTATATCATACATCAATGTACACTGTGTGTGTGTCTATATCTATCTATCTATCTATCTATGTATATAGACACACACACAATGGAGTATTACCCAGCCATGAAATGGATGAAATCTTGCCATCTGTG
>NW_027842153.1:0-265 GCF_054177405.1 Leptonychotes weddellii
TATCATTCACCAAGATCAAGTGGGATTTATTCCTGGGATGCAAGGGTGGTTCAGTATTCACAAATCAATCAATGTGATACATTACATTAACAAGAGAAAGGAAAAAAAAAACCCATATGATCATTTCAATAGATACAGAACAAGCATTTGACAAAGTACAACTACCATTCATAATAAAAACCCTCAACAAAGTAGATTTGGAGGGAACATACCTCAACTTAATGAAGTCCACATATGAAAAACCCACAGCTAACATCATACTCAA
>NW_027842154.1:0-2180 GCF_054177405.1 Leptonychotes weddellii
CATGGAGAGACATGACATCATCAAAAGATAATCTTCCAGTAACCAACCCCAAAGACATAAATGTACAGTTTACTTAAGAATTCAAAATAATGGTTTCAAGAATGCTCAGAGCACTCCAAAAACAGTCAAAGTGGTGACATCAGGAAATCAATACATGAAAATGAAAAGTTTAAGAGCCAGAAATCCTAAAGAACCAAGAAGAATTCCAGAGCTGAAGAATAAAATGAGATGATAAATGCAATAGAGAGCATGAGCATCAGAGTGGATTAAGCAGAAGAAATAATCAGAAGTAAAAGAATGAACCTTTAAAATTGTCCAGTCAGAGGAGAATGAAGAATGAAAAAGAGTGAAGAAAGCCTATGGGAACTGGATACCATCAAGAGAAGTAGTCTGAAATACTGAAGTCCCAGAAGGAGAGGAGAGGATGAAGGGGCAAAAAGTTATTTAAAGCAATCATGGCTGAAAACTTCCAAATCTGGGAAGTGATCTGATCAAAGTTCATGGAACTCAGTTTCCCAAATTCAATCCAAAGAGATCTTCTCCAATACACACTGTAATAAAACTGTCAAAATCTAAGACAAAAACTATTAAAAGCCGCAAGAGAAAAGCAGCTTATCACTTTACAAGGGAATTCCCATAACGCTATCAAAAGATTTCTCAGCAGAAACCTTATAAGCCAGTAAAGAGTGGGAGGATAGATTTCAAAGTGCTCAAAAAAACTGTCAACCAAAAATACTTTATTCAGCAAAGTTATCCTTCAGAAATGAAGAAAGATGTTCCCTGACAAAGAGAAATGGTTCATCACCACTAGACCTGCCCTACAAGAAATGCTGCTACAGGAATCAGAACACTATAGTACTGGCGTAAAACAAACCCATCAATAAATAGAATTGAGAGTCCAGAAATAAACCCTTGAACGTACAGTCAACTGATCCTTGACCAAGGAGCAAAAAGTCAGTAGGTAAAGGATAGGATGTTCAATTACACTGACATAACTAGAAAACAAAGAATGAAATGGACCTTGATTACATCACTCACAAAATCTAACTCGCAACGCATTCAAGACTTCAAAGACTTGCAACTATAAAACACCCGGTAGAAAACCTAAAAGGCAAATCCCTTGACATTTGTCTGGGCAGCAATTTTTGGATGGGACACCAAAAACACAAGCAATGAAAGCAGGGCTACATCAAACTAAAAAGCTTCTGTACAACTTAAGCAACAAAATGAAAAGGCAACCTATGAAATGGGGCAAAGTATTTATAAAACATCAGTTAAGGGGTCAATAGCCAAAATAAGAGGAATTCACACAGCTCGAAAGAAAAAAAAAAAGGTCCACAATCCAACTTAAAAATGGGCAGAGAAGGGAATAGATGTTTTTCCAAAGATGACATCCAGATGGCCAACAGGTACATAAAAAAGTTACCATTCATCATCAGGGAAATGCAAATCAAAACCACAATGCGATACTGCCTCACATCCATTAGAATGAAAGGCTATTATCAAAAAGAGAAGTGTTCAAGATGTGGAGAAAGGGATTTTCCTGTGCACTGATGGGGGCAAGGTAAACTGATACAGCCATTATAGCAATAAGTATTCAGGTTCCTCAAATTAAAAGTAGGACTACCAGAGGATCCAGCATTCCCACCTCTGGGTGTATATCCCAAAGAAATGAAATCAGGATCCCAAGGAGTTATTTGTACTCTGTGTTCACTGCAGCATTATTCACCATGACCAAGATACGGAAACAACCTATGTGTCCCTCAAGGGAGGACTGGATAAAGACGACGTGGTATATACACACAATAGAATAATATTCAGCTGTACCATATGATCCAGCAATTGCACTACTGGGTATTTACCCCAAAGATACAGAAGTAGGAATCCGAAAGGGTACGTGCACCCCGATGTTTATAGCAGCAATGTCCACAATAACCAAACTGTGGAAAGAGCCAAGATGTCCATCAACAGATGGATAAAGAAGATGTGGTATATATATACAATGGAATATTATGCAGCCATCAAAAGGAATGAGATCTTGCTATTTGCAACGATGTGGATGGAACTGGAGGGTGTTACGTTGAGCGAAATAAGTCAAACAGAGAAAGACATGTATCATATGACCTCACTGATATGAGGAATTCTTAATCGCAGGAAACAAACAGGGTTGCTGGAGTGGG
>NW_027842155.1:0-265 GCF_054177405.1 Leptonychotes weddellii
TAGACAAATGAGAAGAGCTTTATTCTGTGATCATGCATGCCATGTTAAATCAGGGCAAAAAAGCAGAAAGTATCATTTGAAACATCTAATCCATTCCCATAGTAACGAAGAACCATCAGTTATACTTTATTTCTCAGTGTTTTTTCCAGCAGAGACTGTCACTTTTTTTTTTTTTTAAAGATTTTTAATTATTTATTTGAGAGAGAGAGAATGAGAAAGAGCACATGAGAGAGGGGAGGGTCAGAGGGAGAAGCAGACTCCCTGC
>NW_027842156.1:0-265 GCF_054177405.1 Leptonychotes weddellii
CCCAGCTGCGGGAACCCTTCCTTGGTTCTGCCATCCTCCCTACTGGTGCCACTTCTGGGATGAGGCAGGCTCCCCTGATTCCGTGGCACCTGTCTCAGTGCCCTGAGGCTCGAAACCAGTCCATAGGCCTGGCTCAGGATCAGACTCTCCTCCATCTCTCTCACTTCCCTGTCACTCCATCTTTTTTCCCTCTCCAAGCCGACAAATTCCTTCAGTTTCCATCAGCCAGAGCCAAAGTTCTGCAATCAACCTCTGCAAGTGGGTA
>NW_027842157.1:0-265 GCF_054177405.1 Leptonychotes weddellii
GTGCTCCATCAGAACCGCTCTTGCTGGGCTCACCAGGGACTCTCCTCCCTTCCCAGTTCCTACTCCCAGTTCACACTGTGCAGCCCCCTCTTCTTTGAAGGCCCTGCCCTCCTTGGCCTCCAGGACGTGGCCCTTCCATACAGCCGCCCCCACCCCCCGATGCTCCTCGTGATGCTTTGCAGACCCGCTGCCTGCCCCCGCGTTCGGTGTTGGAGTCCTCTGCTGTTTCCTCGTGGGTCTCACAAGCCGTCTTGTCCGCACTGGG
>NW_027842158.1:0-265 GCF_054177405.1 Leptonychotes weddellii
AAGTGGGAAAATCTCTTAATTTATTGGAGTCTAAATGTCCTTGGTTATGAAACCCAAATGATAAAATGCAGTGTTTGGTAAACTCTAATGCTTAATACAAATGTATTTAATTCCTCTCTTAATCACTAGAACCCATTTCTCTAATTTTTTTTGCTGCTGATATATTTTTGCTCTAATAAGTTTAAAAGAATTAAAATGCATTATTCCTGGATTCAGATACCTCCTTGGGAATTTTGTAAGAATACAGCGTATAATACATACAACA
>NW_027842159.1:0-265 GCF_054177405.1 Leptonychotes weddellii
CTGTCGATGGACATCTTGGCTCTTTCCACAGTTTGGCTATTGTGGACATTGCTGCTATAAACATCAGGGTGCACGTACCCCTTCGGATCCCTACTTTTGTATCTTTGGGGTAAATACCCAGTAGTGCAATTGCTGGATCGTATTTAAAAAAATGAAACTTTTTTTTAAACAAAGTTTGCAAAACACAATATTAAATTAATTTTTATCTCTGGATTCGGTTTAGTGGTGAAAGCAAGAAAATGGGATGAGAAGAGTCCTAGATTCA
>NW_027842160.1:0-265 GCF_054177405.1 Leptonychotes weddellii
CCCAGGACAACGCACGCGGCTGCGCCTCAGCAGAAAGCTCATCCTCCGTGATCTCTCACCCGCCCGGTGTCCTGGCCGGCGGGAGCTGACTCGGTAAGTGGTGGAGCCGCTTGCGCGGAGCGGAGAGCAGCCAAGCCTCGGTCGATAGCTCCAAGCCCTTCCTCCCCCTGTCCATTCCATTCTCATCACCTGTGGCCGCCGCCGCCCACTAGGTCCTCAAGAAGTAGAGAGCCAAGACCACAGCTTTGACTCAGGACCAGTGGCC
>NW_027842161.1:0-265 GCF_054177405.1 Leptonychotes weddellii
GTGTTATGCACAAACAATGAATCATGGAACACTACATCTAAAACTAATGATGTAAGGTATGGGGATTAACATAAGAATAAAAAAATTTAAAAAAAAAAAGTCAGACACTTAGCCGACTGAGCCACCCAGGCGCCCCTAAATGTCTTTATCTCAATCTGCATGTGCACATCTGACCCCATACCTCTATTCTGAGAAATGAATGCCATCTGCAGGCTAATTAAATGCTGCCCCCTGTGACTCTCTCAGGATCCTCTCAGGGTCTGGA
>NW_027842162.1:0-265 GCF_054177405.1 Leptonychotes weddellii
CCACCAAACTCTATGCAAATGTACATTTAGCTGGGTAGATTATCTAAAGTATTCATCGGATTTCTAAAGTGGTCCAAAGCTCTAAAAAGTATAATAATCTTATACTTTATGAAAACTTTCAGCTGTTTCTCAAAATTGATTTTATCAAAGTGGAATTCTTTTATATTAATCTCTTACAATTTACTGGTTGCTGGTTATCCATATGGTTACAATTTCATGTAGCATTCTTTCTTTTTTTTTTTTTATGTATTTGTCAGAGAGAGAG
>NW_027842163.1:0-265 GCF_054177405.1 Leptonychotes weddellii
CGGCTTGACTGTTCAGCCCAGCAGGTCCCGGCGCCCGAACGCACTGGTGTTGAGCACTGTTGGTGTTCCAGGCACCCACCCCCGAGTGTGTCCCGAAAGGGGGCGAGGTGCCCACAGGCTGTGCTCTTACCCACCTGGCCGCGTTCGGGGCCCCGTTTTTGCGTCAGCTCCCCCCACGGACGGCTTGTCTCTCACTCCTTCGTGGCCTATGTGACTTTAGGCTGAGCAGATTGCACACTCAGCTGAAGCGCTTGATAAAAATGTC
>NW_027842164.1:0-13369 GCF_054177405.1 Leptonychotes weddellii
GAGAAAGACAGGTATCATATGACCTCACTGATATGAGGAATTCTTAATTTCAGGAAACAAACTGATGGTTGCTGGAGTGGTGGGGGTTGGAAGGATGGGGTGGCTGGGTGATAGACATTGGGGAGGGTATGTGCTATGGTGAGCGCTGTGAAGTGTGCAAGACTGTTGAATCACAGATCTGTACCTCTGAAACAAATAATACATTTATGTTAAAAAAAGAAAAAGAAGAAGAAGATAGCAAGAGGGGAAGAATGAAGGGGGGAAATCGGAGGGGGAGACGAACCATGAAAGACTATGGACTCTGAAAAATAAAGTGAGGGTTCTAGAGGGGAGGGGGGTGGTGGGATGGGTTAGCCTGGTGATGGGTGTTAAAGAGGGCACATTCTGCATGGAGCACTGGGTGTTATATGCAAACAATGAATCATGGAACACTACATCAAAAACTAATGATGTATGGTGATTAACATAACATAATAAAAAATATATATATATCAAAAAAAAAAAGAGAGAGAGATAGAGCTCAGAGATCATCAGTTCCAAGCCTCTTGTTTACTACATGAGGAAGTAAGTCTAGAGAGGAGAAGTGACATGCTCAAGGTCACCCTGGAAATTAATATGAAAGCTGAAACTAAAGTCATGACTCCCACCTCTCAGCCCTGAAGTTGCTACACTGTAACCAAAAGCTGTGCTATCAAGTAACCATCCAAACAGACCTGTGCGGCACTGAGAGTCTCTTTTTAGTGGTATTTTCTCTATTGATCCAGAACATGGTAAGAAAAGCTATTCACCTCATCCACACTTAAAGGAAAAAAAAAGAGGCACATAGATCAAGTGATTGGGCCAAGTTCCAACAAAGAGAGATGAATAAGAAGGAAAGAGCAGAAAGTCGGCCTGTCCCTGGAGGTCAACCTGCTAGATGAGACAGCATTGCCAAATTCCTGAAATGACTGCATTCTATTGCTGTTTCAAATCACCGTGGCTCTCCTCTTCAGAAGCCTGTGCACTACACATCCAGATATTTTGACCTAAATACTTCATTTGAAGAATTCCATGACCCCACTCGCAGTAATTGGAGTCAGGCAGAGGTAGGACTGGCAGATCCACAGGACTGACTCACCTTCTCACCCACACCTGTTCTGACAGCTTCGGCGTCAGCTCATTTCCAGGCAACTTGGGGCATACCACCCCTTCTGCTGAAGCTTGCTCCCTGCCCCCAGTCATACCACATGTAATTTCAGTCCTTGGGACAGAGTATTCACTTTAGTCCAGACTCTAATCCTTGCCTCAAATCTTTGGAATATATATGTTTCAAGAATTCATACTCATTTAGATTTTAGAAAGCGAGTAGTTTACTACCTTTCTTAATATATTATAAACACCCCAGCAGGATCTGGGGCAGGACCCCACAGTCAAATGCTTTAGTATTTCTTCAGCAAAGCATATGAATATTCTCAATAAGTGGGATAAGCAAAGGCTATCTAAACAGCCTCACATCAGGACAGGTTGAGTTTTGTCACCAATGGAGTTTGCTGCACATTTATAGAAAACCAATCAGATTTCAGAGCTTTTTGGATTTCAGAAGTGAAAATACAGGATGGTGGATCTGACCACTTCTCAGTTTGTTCAACTACTCAGATCAAGTCAACTAATATGGATGTTTTCCTTTATCTCTCTAAGAGACTCATCAATGTTAGCTGATTTTTCCTATGGATTTTCTCTGTCTTCATAAGGAAAAGTCACAGAAAATAAAATAGATGTCAGGTTCCATGACTGAGAGATAGCTGTGCTTCCATTTTCCTTTCAAAAGCAGCATCTTTGTTATTGGCAGTGAAAAGAACAAGTCCCTGCCTCCCTCTGAATCGTCAGTGTGAGCATGGGGACTTGCAGAAAGATAAAGGATGAGGGCTTGTCTGAAGATGACTGTTGCTATGGACTGAATTGCTTCTCTCCAAGATTCATATGTTGAAGCCCTAACCCCCCAGTGAGACAGTATTTGGAGATAAAGGCTCTAGGGAGGTAATTAAGGTTAGATGAGATTAGAAGGGTGGGGTCCTAATCCAATGGGATTAGGGTCCTTAAAAGAAGAGACACCAGAGTGCTTTCCTCTCCCTCCCTCCCCCACTCCCTCTTTCTCTCTCCCCATCATGTGAAGACACAGAAAGAAGGTGGCCATCTGCCTGCAAACCAGGAAGAGACTTCTCACCAGGAACTGAATTGACTAGCACCATGATCTTGGACTTCTAGCCCCCAGAACTATGAAGAATAAATTTGTGTGGTAGAAGCCACTCCATCTCGGGTACTTTGATGGCAGCCCCAGTTGATTAAGACAACTGTTGTTATACTTCTTGTTCTCATACTGGCTGCCTTCTCACACCTTATGCATAGTCATGAGTTTTATTTAAAGTAGTTTTGTTTGGGGTACACAGTACAATGCCCTGCTAGTTGCAGAACATTTATTGCACACTAAGCCCAGTGTTGGGAGACCCAAATTCTAGACTTGGCTGTGCTACCAATATGCCTGAACCTAGAGAGGTCCCTTCCTTTCACTGGGGCTCAGAGAGTTAGGTACTGGATAATCTCTAAGTTTTCTTCCAGCAACCACATCCTAAGATATGGAGAATTTAACTACACCCAGTTTCTATTTCCCAGCAATGCTTTTTGGCAAAGCCAGGAAACAACTCAGAATCATTAAGCCATCCCTCAGCCCCATTCTACCTCCAAGACCATTTTTATTGTTCTCACACTTACCTCTAGGGTGTTAGTAAGATCGATGGAACTGTTTGTGTTTCTTGGATGGAAAAGCTTCTCACAAGTGTCCTTGCAGCTTAATTGTGGTTAGCACTGCTCCATGAATTGTTGATGACCTGCACTTCTGAAAGATGCGGAGGTAAATGTAAATTATGGCAGGGTCAGTTTGGGGGTAGGAAGTAATCCTTCCCAAGATGCCCATCTGGCATTACCCCATGAGATCAGGAGGCAAAGATCAGGGGAATATCCTCTACATCTGTGAACTACATCTCCAGCACAGGCCAAGTCAAGAAAGGAGAAACAGAGACACGGAAATGAATTCTTCCATCAAAAGAGCTTTTGTTTCTGCTTTTGCTTTTCCCCTTGCTTCTGGCCAGAGATGCCTGGTGCTGTGATTATCCTTGCGAATTCGGGCAGAGGAGTGACTCCACTTCCTCTGCCCACCTTCCACTTCTTATTCCATTCCTACACAACATCTTGTGCTCTGATCTTCAGTTCTTTCCCATTCTTCCACCACACCCTTTAAAAACCCAAGTCTGACTGCACTACCTTCTCTCTTCCTTTCATCCTAGCACATCAACGGGATAGTAGCGCCATAAAAGGGAAATGCTTAACTTTACTATCTAATCAATACTCAAACTGCAATGTGACTGATGTTTCATAACTGACATGACCTACACCATCTTTAAATTACATGGCCCCATCTGCAAAACATGTATAAAAGCATTTCTGCCAGACGTTTCCAATTCTGGTGGTGAACCAGAATCAACTGAACACCTCATTAAAAATACAGGTTTCCAGACCAAATTGCAGACATCCTGACCCAGAACCTGCAAGAGTGGCGCCCTGGAATCTGCATTCTAACAAGCTCCCCAGGGCTTCTTAGGCACCTAGTCTAACCTTAGTCCTTTGGGAAATACAAATGTTGGTTTCTTAGTCACAGAAGCAGAGACCTCATGTCTTCAGTCTTGGTGCTCGTATTAATTCTAAATCTTTGTTGCATATAACCAACATAAAATTCTCACTAGTTTAACCAAAAGTGGAGATTTATTGTAAGGACACTAGAATGGGTCACGAAACACCAAGAAAATGCAGCTGGGCTTGAGAACAACTATAAAGTCACCTCTAGGACTCTCTGTCTCACATTTGACTGGCTTCTAAATAACTACTTGGATTTTTCTTTCTCACTTCAGACAGGCTTTTTCCTCTCCTCTGTGGCAGAATGTAACTGCTATCTTTTCCCAAGTGCTACATGTTTTAGTCCATATACCCAGACAACTTTCTCTTCTGTAAGTTCAAGTTCTCAGGGAGAAGATTTGAATTGGCTTGGGAGGCATCAGGTGTCCACTCTTCCCAAAATAAATATGCATATATATATTCATTCTCTCTTTCTCCCTCTCTCTCTCTCTCTCATGAACGATGGCACAGTCTATTAAAGTATTTCTGAATCTCCCATTTTATTATCAGGTGATTCCTTTGGCTAGTTACCATGGCTGAGGTAAGGTGACATGGAAGTCACTTCATGGCTAGAGACAGGTGGGTAGTGGTAGTTCTCAGAAACCTCTGGGAGATTCCTATAAAGGACAGCTGGAGGGGCGCCTGGGTGGCTCAGTCAAGCATATGACTCTTAATTTTAGCTCAGGGTCAAACGATCTCAGGGGTCATGATCTCAGGGTCATGAGATTGAGCCCTGACTTGGGCTCCATACTCAGCGGGGAGTCTGCTTGAGAATCTCTCTCCCTCTCCCTCTGTCCCCCACCCCCATGCTTGCTCTTTCTCTCTCTCTCTCTCAAATAAATAAATAAATCTTTAAATGAAAATAAAGAATAGCTGGAGGAAGAAGTGCTAGGTGAGCAAAACAATGGGAGCTCACTACAATATACCTCTCCTGGTGCCCATTATGGGGCTTTGTTCCTAATAAGCATTCATTAAATGGAGACTGAACCAGAAGTAGTCAGAAGATCTGATTTCAAGTGCCAATACCAACACCAACTAGTGATGTAAACATCAAATCTCTAAATCAGTTTCTTCATCTAAAGAGTGGAAATAATAGTACAGTTATTTAGTGGACAGACAAAAATTAAAATCAATAAACACACATATACATTTTTATTTATATATGAAACTATCATAAACCACAAACAACTCTATAAATATTAAGTACTATTTTCAATGATCTAAACTATATGTTTGGATTGAATTCTTCCCATTCATTATTAAAGACTCGTGTACTTGATTTAATAAGGTTACTTATTTATGGGAATACAAACAGAAACCTGGTATCCACTTTGCTTGAAGATTTTCCCTTTTATCAAAGTTATCTACAGTTTAAATGTCATACATCAATAGAGCCTACTCTGAGAGGAGCCACTGAACACTTACCACACACCAACCACCATGCTAAGTCCTATACACACATTCTCACATTTAAGACACACAACAATCCTTTGAATTAAATATAAATAGTATCTCCATTTTACACAGAAGGAAGTTGAGTCTCAGAAAGATTGGGTAATTTATGCAAGGACACACAGATAATAAGCACTAGAACTGAGATTTGAACCAAAGTCCTCAATAAAATGAGTGTGTTTGAACTTGTCTTTCTAAAAATATCATGGAAATGTCTACATTATCCAAAAACACATTACTGTTAATAGTCTCTCTATAACTTGCTTTAAGATGTGACTAATTCAATACTATCACTATAGCTAAGACTTTTAAAACATAACACATTTCATCCTCAAGGCTGAAGCTGTGAAGTATTCTTCATTGAGTTATTTCCTGAACCTGATCCTGATGTATTTTTAATTGAAAAACATTCTGCTTAGACTAAATGCAAAAAACTAAATAGCAAAATCTGTTTGTAAGCCAGATGTAAGCAGCAAGATGACTCTTAAAAAACCTATAAAGACTCAACTTGTAAACTGCCAACAAATAAATCAATTAAATTTTGCTCTTAATTTGTGTCACTTCTGGGTTTTTTGTCCTCCTGGCCTGCTCTTCTCCTCTTTCACAATCTTTTCTTTCTCTTCTATAAGTAGAACTTCAATCCAGGTTTTCAAACAAAATCAAAGTCCTTTGGGGGCACCTGGGTGGCTCAGTCAGTTAAGTGTCTGCCTTTGGCTTGGGTCATGATCCCAGGGTCTTGGGATAGAGCCCACATTGGGTTCCCTGCTCAGTGGGAAGCCGGCTTCTCCCTCTCCCACTCCCCCTGCTTGTGTGCCCTCTCTCACTGTCTCTCTCTCTGTCAAATAAATAAGTAAAATCTTAAAAAAAAAAAAAAAGTTAGAAGGGAATTCACCCACATAAAAAAAAAATCAAAGTCCTCTGACATTATATAAACATTGTTTAATGATTTTATGCAGCAAAAAATCATTGAATCATAGACTATTACAGCCAAAGTGAACCTTAGTGATTATCTTGTATAACCCCCTCGGCTTACAGAGGACAAACTGAGGCCCAGGAAGTTAGTATCTTTCTTCTCACAGAGAATTCCATAGGAAACACTGACCTAGAACCCAAGAAACCATAGTCACATTGCTAATAACTATAAACCAATTTCCCATTCTTGCCTCAGTTTATCCATCTGAAAACAATGAAAAGAGTGAATTAGGTAATCTCTAAGAAAACTCACAGCTCTAATGTAATTTTTCTTAGTTTTTCTCACTCCTAAAGAGATATGCAGCTATGTCACACATAGATTCACAAACATATCTATATTTCTTCTTACACTTGAGTATGATATGAACACTGGAGAGTGGATATGCACTACTCCAAGTTAACTCAATATTCAAAATTATGAACTTACTGATAAGTAGCAAACTATTGGTAGATTGGTTTTCATAGTCTTCAACTTCAATCTCAAGCCCATTCTGCCATGGTATCACTTACTAGGAACATGGCATTTCATCTAGTTCCATTAGACACTGTTGATAATCAGACACAAGGTAATAAAAGGAAGCTGCATTAGATTCTGTTGGCCTAAGTGACAAAATCCCATCAGACTTGAGCAAAATGAGAATATATTGGAAGAATACACAAGTATCTTAGCAAATAATTGAACAGCAAAGCCATATCTAGCCTCAGGAATAGCTGGACTGTTACCAGTGTCTTTAGGATATCCTCCACCTCTCTTTACTGCTTCTCTCTAGAAATGGCCTCATTCTGTTTCAATAGACTACCTTTCTCTATACTTTGGAAAACACAGCAGACAATGCCAACGATGTTCTACATGCAACCTTTCAGCCTACGGAGAGACAATGACCCTATTCTTCAACCAAAGATAAAAAATCTCAGAGAAAAGTGACTCTGACCTGGCTCATGTTCTGTGTGCCCACTTCTGAACCAAACAGTTGGGGTCAATGGGCAGCTATGAGGCACCAGTGTAATTATTCTCTTAATAAACAAGTTGATGAGAAAAGGGGACTTACAGAAAAGGGGTCCTCAACCGACTGTCTCTAGGTTTTTACTCCACTCCATTCTGGATTCCCTGAGTCCAAGGTTGGTGTTGGAGATCAAGGGGAAGATTATTTTCTGGGGTGTCTAGAATAGTTTAAAAATAACACTGAGCTTGGGATAATACTGCAATGGGAAATTAATGGTCTGGTTGGGAGCTCAACTCCAAACACAGTTCCACTCATATTGTACATGCCAATGTGCTATGGAGATTGCAACCAATTTAACCTTTTCTAAATAAAAAGTATTAATTCAGGGTATTGGAAGCACTGTTCTACATGGCAATATATTTTTCATTTGTAACAATTGACAATGGTGGAAAAATAGAATTTGTTTCATGTAAATTCATCTTTGACACCTTCAGTTTCAAGTGAAGTGCCAAATGTTTGTATTTATTCTTGAAAATATGATTACTACATATGCGATAACTATATATTTCATACATTCCCTCACAGTCTATTTAAGCATTCTTTTACTTTTTTCAACTCCTTTCCCTCTACTCAGTTGGGGGCAAATAGCTCATGACAACAGGAAGGCGTGTGCTGTTGGTGAAGGCTGTGTACCAGAGCATCCATGCTTTCCAGTAATGCTTAACCTTGTTCCTGAGTTTATAGGTTAGAGTAACTACCAACTAGCAGCTGGGATAGTGTAAAGAGGAGATGAGAATACCAACACTCTTTTCTTTGTGCCAAGAGTCACAGCAGTATTATTCTCCTGGGAGTTGAGTGATGAGGAAGGAAGTTCATATCATGAATATTTACCAGTTGTTTTGAATTATAGTAAGCCAAACATGAGATTTGTTTTACTTTTCTGAAAATGCAATAAATTAATTAAAGATATTTTGAGTGTGAGGCTATTTTTAAGAGACTTTTTTTTAGAGCAGTTTTAGATTCACAGCAAAACTGAGAGAAAGGTACAAAGATATCCCATCTATTCTCTGGCCACACACATGCATAGTCTTCCCCATTGTCAACTTCCCCCATCATATGGGTACATTTGTTAGAATTATTGGGGGCGCCTGGGTGGCTCAGTTGGTTAAGCGACTGCCTTCGGCTCAGGTCATGATCCTGGAGTCCCTGGATCGAGTCCCGCATCGGGCTCCCTGCTTGGCAGGGAGTCTGCTTCTCCCTCTGGCCCTCCCCCCTCTCATGTGCTCTCTCTCATTCTCTCTCTCTCTCAAATAAATAAATAAAATCTTTAAAAAAAAAAAAAGAATTATTGAATCTACATAGAAACACCATTATTACCCCAAGTCCACTGTGTACTTTAGAGTTCATTATTGGTGTTGTATGTTTCATTGGTTTGGACAAACATATAATGACATATAGCAACGATTATGATATCATACAGAGTATTTTCACTGCCCTAAAAATCCTCTGTGCTCTCTCTGTTCATTCCTCCCTTCTCATTAACCTCCCCCTCAAAACCTCTGTTTCTATAGTTTTTACTGTCTCCATGGTTTTGCTTTTTCTAGAATGTCATATAGTTAAAACTATATAATATATGTAACTTTCTCAGGTTAGCTTATTTTACTTAGTAAGATGAATTTGTTTCCTCCATGTCCTTTCATGGCTCAATAGCTCATTTCATTTTAGCACTGACTACTGACTAATATTCCCTTGTCTGGACATACCAATTTATTTATTCAATCACCTACTGAAAGACATCTTGGTTGCTTCCAAGTTTTGGCAATTTGAGTAAAGCTACTAAAAACATCCACATGCAGGTTTCTGTGTGAACATACATTTTTAGCTCCTTTGGTTAAATATCAAGACTGAAATTGCTGGATCATATGGTAAGAGTATGTTAGTTTTTCAGGGATCATTTCTATAGTTTGTTAGTTTTGTAAGAAACTGCAAAACTACCTTCCAAAGTAGCTGTACCATTTTCCATTTCACCAGCAATGACTGAGAATTCCAGTTGCTCCACATCCTTGCCAGCATTTGGCATTGTCAGTGTTCTGGATTTTGGCCACTCTAATAGGTTTTAATGGCATCTCGTTGTTGTTTTAATTTACAATAGACAAATAGGTCAATGGCACAGGATAGAGAGCCCTGAAATAGACCCATAAAAATATAGTCAACTGATCTTTGATAAAGGAGTAAAGACAATATGATGGAGGAAAGATAGCCTTTTCAACAAATCATGTTGGAACAAAGGACATCCACATGCCAAAAAATGAATCTAGACACAGACCTTATACCCTTCACAAAAAGTAACCTAAAATGGATCACAGACTTAAATTTTAAAGCAAAACTAAAAATCCCAGAAGATAGCATAGGAAAAAAAATTAGATGGCCTTGGGTTCAATGCATTTTTAGATATGACACCAAATGCACAATCCATTTAAGAAAGAATTGAGAAGCTGGACTTGATTAAAATTTAAAATTTCTGCTCTGTTAAAGATACTGTCAAGAGAATGAGAAGACAAGCCACAAACTGGGAAAAAATATTTGCAAAGGACACATCTGATAAAAGACTGTTGTCCAAAAATATACAAAGAACTCTTAAAACTCAACAAAAAGAAAATGAAGAAAGCAATTTAAAAATGGGCTACAGACACTTCACCAAAGATGTACAGATAGCAAATAAGCACATGAAAAGATACTCCACATCATATGTCAGCAAATGCGAGACTTTTTATTAAAAAAAAAAAGACAGAGGATTAAGTTGCTCAATTTCTAACAACAGGTTGAGATTAAAGTTCTTCATAACAATGTAACAAATTAATATTCAGTCTCACATTTTAAAGTTAATCTGCTAGAAACATTTATCTTACTTGTAAAATGACTATTTACTAGGTACAGCACCTAAAATATATTTCCATTCTAAGAGAATATATACAGTTTTGGTACTAGTTAACTAAGGAAAATTGGTCAGGTTAGTTTTTAAAATTAGCAGGTTAATTATCACAGTTTTTAAGGATGTGTAATTTCCCATGATAAACAGTTTGATTAAAAATAAATAAACACAGTTTTCTACAACAATATTTTTCTCAAATACATTTAATTACAATAAGTAGAATCTCAACTAGCTTTGGAACTATTAAAATAAAAAAATGTTAAAATTTTAAGAAACTTTATCTCTCCCTTTTAGTAAACTGAGATACAGACTCCATTTTTTTTAAATGACAAGACACAGGTAAATACAGATTTACTTAAATGGTGTGGTAAATGATGTGTAAACATTTACCAACCTACTCCTCTGTCTATTTAAACATAAGCTTAGGAGATACCGGAAAAGATGATGGAGGAGTAGGGGACCCTATTCCAACTGGTCCCCAGAATTGAGCTGGATATCTACCAGACCATTCTGAACACCCATGAAATCAGCCTGAGATATAAGAAGATCTGGATCTCTATAAACAGAATATCACAGGCAGTTGGTTTTGAGGTAGGAAGCTAGGAGCCGTGATTCCACAGGCAGATAGTGGAGGATAAACGGAAGGGGGAGGGAGCCTGGCCATGGGGATCCTACACTGCCAGTGAGCCATAGCCTCCTGCACTGGGGGCGGGGCACAGGTTCATAGACCTGCAGCCGTGGGGAAAGGACTTTAGGGCAGCTCCCGGGACTGAAACCAGAGTGGCAGGGCCCTGCATGCGAACTGGGGCAGCTGGAGGTTTTAGAAGCACAAAGGGCAGAGATGTGCCCCGATCTAGAGGAGAGGACTGGGAGGGCTGTGGAGGGGCGCACAACGCAGGACTGCAGTTTATAGCAGCACAGACATAAACGGAGATAGTGTGGCCTGGAGAGCTCACTCAAGAACAGACTGTGATCTCTCTGCTCTGAGGCAGACAATTGGAAATGGTTTCTTCTGTTCTGACTCTCGGAAGAGATACAGAAAGCCACCAGAGAAAAAAAGCCCCCCCAAAACCAGTTTTCCCTAAGCCCATCCCCCGCCCCAGGGGCAGGGCAACTCTGCCTAAACAGGGTTGCCTGAGTAACAGTGCAGCAGGACCCTCCCCCAGAAGACAGGCTCAGAAAACAAGAGGCCAGCAACCCTAAGGTCCTTATAAAACAGGTGCATCTTGCTTGGGTTGTGGTCAATAACTTGGACTCTATATATTCCCTCAACCACCCCTCAACAGAATGACTCGGAGGAGGAACCCCCAAAATAGGAAAGACTCAGAGACTGTGACTTATGCCACAAATTTACAAATGGATTCAGATAAAACTGAGATGTCAGAGATGGAATTCAGGCTAGCAATTGTGAAGACAATAGCTAGAATGGAGAAATCAATTAATGGCAACATAGAGTCTCTAAAGGCAGAAATGAAAGCTGAATTGGCAGAACTTAAAAATTCTATCAGTGAGATCCAATGTAATCTAGATAACCTAACAGCTAGGGTAAACGAGGCAGAAGAACGAATTAGTGATCTAGAAGTCAAATTAATAGACAAGAAGGGAAAACAGGAGGCCAGGGAATAACAACTCAAAATCCATGAAAATAGAATCAGAGAAATAAGTGACACCATGAAACGTTCCAATGTCAGAATTATTGGGATCCCTGAGGGGGTGGAGAGAGAGAGAGAGAGGACTAGAAGATATATTTGAGCAAATCATAGCTGAGAACTTCCCTAATCTGTGGAATGAAACAAGCATTCGTGTCCTAGAGGCAGAGAGGACCCCTCCCAAGGTCAAGGAGAAGAGACCAATGCCCCAGCATGTAATAGTAAAACTCGCAAATCTTAGAACCAAGGAAACCAACTTAAGGGAAGTTAGGGGGAAGAGATTCCTTGTGTACAGAGGGAGGAACATCAGAATAACATCAGACCTATCCACAGAGACCTGGCAAGGCAGAAAGGGCTGGCAAGACATATTCAGGGTACTAAACGAGAAGAACATGCAGCCAAGAATACTTTATCCGGCAAGGTTAGAATGGATAGAGAGATGCAGAGTTTCCAAGACCGGCAGAAACTGAAAGAATATGTGACCACTAAGCCGGCCCTGCAAGAAATATTAAGGGGGGTTCTATAAAAGGAGAAAGACCCAAAGAGTTATATAGAACAGAAATTTACAGGAACAATCTATATAAACAAGGTCTTCACAGGCAACATGATGACAATAAATTCGTATCTTTCAATAATCACTCTCAATGTAAATGGCCTAAACGCTCCCATAAAACGGCATAGGGTTGCAGATTGGATAAAAAGACAGGACCCATCCATATGCTGTCTATAAGACACTCATTTTGAACCTAAAGATACATCCAGACTGAAAGTGAAGTGATGGAGATCCATCTTCCATGACAATGGACCTCAAAAGAAAGCTGGGATAGCAATCCTTATATCAGACAAATTAGATTTTATGCTAAAGACTGTAGTTAGAGACACATAAGGACACTATATCATTCTTAAAGGGTCTACCCAACAAGAAGATCTAACAATAGTAAATATCTACACCCCCAACGTGGGAGCAGCCATCTACATAAGCCAACTGTTAACCAAAATAAAAAGTCATACTGATAACAATATGTTAATTGTAGGAGACCTCAATACTTCACCCTCAGCAATAGACAGATCATCTAAGCAGAAAATCAACAAAGAAACAAGAGCTTTGAATGACACACTGGACCAGATGGACCTCATAGGTATATACAGAACATCCCACCCTAAAACAACAGAATACTCATTCTTCTCGAACGCACATGGAACTTTCTCCAGAAGAGCTACATACTGGGTCACAAATCAGGTCTCAACCAATACCAAAAGATTGAGATTATTCCCTGCATATTCTCAGAATGTAATGCTTTAAAACTGTAACCCAATCACAAGAAAAAAATTGGAAGAAATTCAAACACTTAGAAGCTAAAGACCACTCTGCTCAAGAATGTTTGGGTCAACCAGGAAATCAAAGAAGAACTTAATTCATGGAAACCAATGAGAACGAAAACACATCGTTCCAAAACCTATGGGATACTGCAGTCCTAAGGGGGAAATACATAACTATCCAAAGCCTCACTCAAAAAAATAGAAAAATCCTGAATTCACCAACTAACTTTACACCTTAAAGAACTAGAGAAAAAGCAACAAACAATGCCTAAGCCACGCATTAGAAGAGAAATAACTAAGATTAGAGCAGAGATCAATGAATTAGAAACCAGAAACACAGTAGACCAGATCAATGAAACTCGAAGCTGGTTCTCTGAAAGAATTAATAAGATTGA
>NW_027842165.1:0-2180 GCF_054177405.1 Leptonychotes weddellii
TCCTTCCCCAAATTAGGGAAGTTCTCTGCTATAATATGCTCCATTATACCTTCTGCCCCACTCTCTCTTTCTTCTTCTTCTGGGATCCCAATTATTCTAATGTTGTTTCGTCTTATGGTATCGCTTATCTCTCGAATTCTGCCCTCACGATCCAGTAGTTGTTGATCTCTCTTTTTCTCAGCTTCTTTATTTTCCATCATTTGGTCTTCTATATTACTGATTCTCTCTTCTGCCTCATTTATCCTAGCACTTAGTGCCCCCATTTTTGATTGTACCTCATTAATAGCCTTTTTGATTTCTACTTGGTTGGATTTTAGTTCTTTTACTTCTCCAGAAAGGGTTTCTCTAATAACTTCCATATTTTTTTCAACCTCAGCTAGTATCTTTAAAGTGATGATTCTGAACTCTAGATTTGACATCGTACTAATGTCCTTGTTGAGTAGGTCCCTGGCCATCGGTAATACCTCTTGTTCTTTTTGTTGAGGTGATTTTCTCCGTCTTGTCATTTTGTGTAGAGGAGAATAGATTAATGAGAGAACAAAATGCTAGCAGAGTAACAATGTCCCCTGAAAATATACTCTAAACAAATCAGAAAAGACCTGAAGCAGTGGAAAAAGAAATGGAAAGAGAGAAAAAAGAAAAGAAAAAGTTAAAGATAAAAACAAACAAAACAAAACAACAACAACAACTAAAAACCAGAATGTGATCAAATACGATCAGGCTGGTATATAGATCATTGCCACACATTAGATTTGGGGTGTATTTTGGTCTTTTAGAAGAAAGTGCCTCCCAAAATTTTAAAGAAAGAAAAACTTATATATGTACAAAAATAACGGTTGATATGATGAAGGGATGGAATATGACTGTCAAGATGGAAATTATAAAAAATTTTATAAAAGGAATTGATAAGAAGTTGTTTGAAAAAAGAAAGAAGAGGATTAAGAAAAGAAAAAAGAAAAAAAAAAGGGAGAGAATGTGATCAGGAAGGGGAATAGAAAACACCATATACTAGAGATTTAGGGTATATTTTAATCTGTTAGAAGAAACTATCTGAAAGAGAGAACTAACTGAAAGAAACTATCTGAAAGAGAGAAACTATTTAAAGAGAGAACAACTTATATATATATGCCAAAAATACGGGTAACTATTATGAAGGGATAGAATATGATTCTAAAAATGAAAAAAAAAAATTTTTTTTTAAAAAAAGGGATTGATAAGATGTTGGTTGAAAAAGGGAAAAAGAAAAATTCGAAAAAAAGTCAGTTAAAAAACATGAACTTTGAAAGACTAAAGAATCATGGTAAAAAAGCCATGAGTTCTATATGCAGTATTCCCCTAGCGCTGGAGTTCTGCCGTTCTCATTGATTGGTAAACTTGGTCTTGGCTGGCTGTTCTCGCTGATCTTCTGGGGAGGGGCCTGTTGCCGTGGTTTCCAAATGTCTTTGCCGGAGGCGGAATTGCCCCGCCCTTGCCGTGTCCGGGCTAAGTAATCTGCTCGGGTTTACTCTCCGGGGCTTTTGTTCCCTGCGAGCTTTCCTTCAGCTTTGGAGGCGGAGAGTGAAAATGGCAGCCTACCAATCTCCACCCCGGGGGAGCCAAGAACTCGGGGCCCTGCTCCTCAGTGAACCCCTAGAGAAAAGCCATCAGTCACTCCTGTCTCCCCGGTCTCCGGCCGCACTCCGTTCTCACCCGGCCTGTGACCGCGCATTTCTATCTCTGGCACCCGACTTGGTGTGGAGTCTCCAAACCCAGCAGATCCCTGCGGTACACTCCCGCGCGGCTCCTCCC
Organism: Leptonychotes weddellii; assembly: GCF_054177405.1. Taxonomy (NCBI): domain Eukaryota; kingdom Metazoa; phylum Chordata; class Mammalia; order Carnivora; family Phocidae; genus Leptonychotes; species Leptonychotes weddellii. Next base: position 1,789 of record NW_027842165.1, read on the forward strand.
TGGAGAGGAAGGCGAGTCTCCCCGGATCTGCCGCTTGTTGGGTCCGTGCTGGGGTAGCAGGGGCCCGACTGTCCCGCGGATCACGGTTTATGGCAACCCCGAGCTGAGAGCCCGCATCTGGGCTCCGCCTCTGTAGCTGGCTTCCATGCTCCGTGACCTGGGAGCTCTGCCACACTCAGGCACCCCTGGTCTTTCTGTGACCCCGAGGGTCCTGAGACCACACTGTCCTGGACGGTTCCACCCCCCGCTTAGGCACCAGAGTGATGTCCCTCAGCGGAGCAGACTTTTAAAAGTTCCTATTTTGAAGACACAGGTTATCAGACTGGAATAAAAAACAAGACCCATGGATATGCTGTCTGCAAGAGACTCATTTTAGAACCAAAGACACCCCC
>NW_027842166.1:0-265 GCF_054177405.1 Leptonychotes weddellii
AAGTTTCCCCCGAAGTGGAACATGGTAATAAACCAATTTAAAGAGGAATTCAGAAACTTGGAGATCTTTTTTTTTTTTTAAGATTTTATTTATTTATTTGAGAGAGAGAGTGAGAGAGAGAAAGAGCACAAGAGGGGGGAGCAGGAGAGGGAGAAGCAGACTCCCTGCCGAGCAGGGAGCCCGATGCGGGACTCGATCCTGGGACTCCAGGATCATGACCTGAGCCGAAGGCAGTCGCTTAACCAACTGAGCCACCCAGGCGCCC
>NW_027842167.1:0-265 GCF_054177405.1 Leptonychotes weddellii
GATTTTTCAGTAGAAAGTTTTCAGGCCAGAAACTAGTGGTATGTTTTATTCAAAATGCTAAAAGGAAAAAAAAAAAAAACTGCAGCCAAGAATACTCTATTCAGCAAGGCCACCATTCATAACAGAAGGAGAAATAGAATTTTCCAGACAAACAAAAGTTAAATTCATATCACCACTAAACCAGCATTTACATTACAAGAAATGTTAAAGGGAATTCTTTGGAAAGAAAAGGTCATATCAGGATTATGAAATTTAATAAAGGAAA
>NW_027842168.1:0-265 GCF_054177405.1 Leptonychotes weddellii
AATTTATTGCCTTTCCCATGGTTATGAGTTTATGAATCATCTTTCTCTGTGTTAATCAGTCCTCACGGCTTTCCCTCCTTGCCAGGGAAAAAGAAACTCATATAAGCCCATTAGGCTCTGATTTCACAATCACTGGCTTTAGGCTCCTTATTTTTATAGCCTTCACTATTCTGATTTTCCAAGTGCTTTTACAGTCTCCGTTACTTTTTAAAATGAGAAAGAGGACTTCTCTCTGTGTTATGATGAGACAAGAGGAAGCCCAGAG
>NW_027842169.1:0-265 GCF_054177405.1 Leptonychotes weddellii
GACCCTCCTCCCTCTCATGCTCTCTGTCTCTCATTCTCTCTCTCTCAAATAAATAAATAAAATCTCTAAAAAAAAAATTGATTTGGTTGTCTGGCGTTGTGTAGACAAAGAAGAGGTTGACTAATTAATGAGCCACGTGCTTGTGTTGGCTTCATGTTTTCACCATTGTCCTATTGACTTTAGAGGCAAAGTGATTAGCCCTAGGAAATTAATATACCTCTGAACTTATTGATTAGTTTTAATTGTTTTCTTGTGGAGTTCTTAG
>NW_027842170.1:0-265 GCF_054177405.1 Leptonychotes weddellii
AACAATGAATCATGGAACACTTCATCTAGAACTAATGATGTAATGTATGGGGATTAACATAAGAATAAAAAAAAAAAATCATTCACTCTGATCAGGTGGGATTTATTCCTGGGATGCAAAAATGGTGGTTCAATATTCACAAATCAATCAACATAACATATCACATCAATAGGAGAAAGGATAAAAATCATACGATCATTTCAATAGATGCAGAAAAAGCACTTGACAAAGTACAGCAACCATTCATGATAAAAACCCTGAACAA
>NW_027842171.1:0-265 GCF_054177405.1 Leptonychotes weddellii
AGAAGCCAACCAGTCCCTCGGGCACAGATGAACGGCTTCTTCAGGCCGCCCTTCATGTTGGGAGATGACCGAGCCCTCAGAGGCAGATGTGTCCTGGGAGACAGGCTCCCACCACTCAGCGGGGACGGGGCTCAAAGTCACCCTGGGAGGTGTTTTCGGGCCACTGACATCCCCCCACCATAAAGACATCCAGAAGATGGATGTGAACAAGACACCAACACACAGACCACCCAGCTCGGACGCTGCAGGTCAGACCCTCCCTGGG
>NW_027842172.1:0-265 GCF_054177405.1 Leptonychotes weddellii
TTTTTTTTTTAAGATTTTATTTATTTATTTGACAGATAGAGACATAGTGAGAGAGGGAACACAAGCAGGGGGAGTGGGAGAGGAAGAAGCAGGCTTCCCACTGAGCAGGGAGCCCAATGCAGGGCTTGATCCCAGGACCCTGGGACCATGACCTGAGCCGAAGGCAGACGTTTAATGACTGAGCCACCCAAGCACCCCTTTACCAAATCTTTAAAAACAGTATAATTATACTGTTATTTAAACTGCTCCAGAAGGAAAAAAAAAA
>NW_027842173.1:0-265 GCF_054177405.1 Leptonychotes weddellii
CTTACAAATTGAAAGTGCTGAATCTAGGAGCAAGGATGTCCGTCAGATGGGGCCTGGTGAGACCGAAGAGAAAAGTGGAGATTTTAAGAAGGCCACGGCAGCCTGGCCGCTGAGAGCAGCAGGGAGAAGGGAAGGCAACATCCCGGGGTCTCCGGGCAAAGTCAGCCCAGCTGCAGGGCAAGAGCAGGCAGCCTACGTCGGTTCCCTTCGGGTGTTCCCACTGGCAAGTGTCCTGACCGAGAAATGGACGCCCTGGACTTAACCT
>NW_027842174.1:0-265 GCF_054177405.1 Leptonychotes weddellii
CAAGCAGGGGGAGTGGGAGAGGGAGAAGCAGGCTCCCTGCAGAGCGGGGAGCCCGACGCGGGACTTGATCCCAGGACCCCGGGATCATGACCTGAGCCGAAGGCAGTCGCTTAACCGACTGAGCCACCCAGGCGCCCCTTTTTCTTTTTTTTAGAGAGAGAGTGCTCAGTGTGGGCAGAGGGACAGAGAGAGAGAGAGAGAATTTTAAGCAGACTCTGTGCTGAGCACGGAGCCCAATGCGGGGCTTGATCTCGTGACCCTGAGC
>NW_027842175.1:0-265 GCF_054177405.1 Leptonychotes weddellii
GACCCTCCTCCCTCTCATGCTCTCTGTCTCTCATTCTCTCTCTCTCAAATAAATAAATAAAATCTTTAAAAAAAAAATTGATTTGGTTGTCTGGCGTTGTGTAGACAAAGAAGAGGTTGACTAATTAATGAGCCACGTGCTTGTGTTGGCTTCATGTTTTCACCATTGTCCTATTGACTTTAGAGGCAAAGTGATTAGCTCTAGGAAATTAATATACCTCTGAACTTATTGATTAGTTTTAACTGTTTTCTTGTGGAGTTCTTAG
>NW_027842176.1:0-265 GCF_054177405.1 Leptonychotes weddellii
CTTACAAATTGAAAGTGCTGAATCTAGGAGCAAGGATGTCCGTCAGATGGGGCCTGGTGAGACCGGAGAGAAAAGTGGAGATTTTAAGAAGGCCACGGCAGCCTGGCCGCTGAGAGCAGCAGGGAGAAGGGAAGGCAACATCCCGGGGTCTCCGGGCAAAGTCAGCCCAGCTGCAGGGCAAGAGCAGGCAGCCTACGTCAGTTCCCTTCGGGTGTTCCCACTGGCAAGTGTCCTGACCGAGAAATGGACGCCCTGGACTTAACCT
>NW_027842177.1:0-265 GCF_054177405.1 Leptonychotes weddellii
TCATGGAACACTACATCTAAAACTAATGATGTAATGTATGGGGATAATATAAGAATAAAAAAATTAAAAAAAAAATGAAGAACAAATCAAGCTAAAAAAAAAAAACCAAAAAACCATCCAACATCACTTTTGCCTTTTTACTACTCTCTGATCCAGAACCTGCTGCTAGTATTATAGATAACCAAGGGTTGAAAGCACAGACTTCGGAGATCTAGATTTGAATCCTCTCTCTGCCACCTACTTGCTGTGTGACTGTGGGTAAGGT
>NW_027842178.1:0-265 GCF_054177405.1 Leptonychotes weddellii
GCGTCTGCCTTCGGCTCAGGTCATGATCCCAGGGTCCTGGGATCGAGCCCCGCATCGGGCTCCCTACTCAGCGGGAAGCCTGCTTCTCCCTCCTCCACTCCCCCTGCTTGTGTTCCCTCTCTCGCTGTGTCTCTCTCTGTCAAATAAATAAATAAAATCTTTAAAAAAAAAATAAAATAATAAATCTTTAAAAAAAAAAATGAATCTCTAAATTCTACATCTGAAACTAATACACTATATGTTAATTAAATTGAATTTAAATTTA
>NW_027842179.1:0-265 GCF_054177405.1 Leptonychotes weddellii
GGAGGATGGGTTAGCCTGGTGATGGGTATTGAGGAGGGCACATTCTGCATGGAGCACTGGGTGTTATGCACAAACAATGAATCATGGAACACTTCATCTAAAACTAATGTTGTAATGTATGGGGATTAACATAAGAATAAAAAAAAAAAAGAAACCTGTTTTGTAAAACACTACTCAGCAATACAAAGGAATGAACTAACGGTCATGCATCAACATAAATGAATCTCAAAATGATTATCCTGAGTAGAACACACCAGATGTTAAA
>NW_027842180.1:0-265 GCF_054177405.1 Leptonychotes weddellii
AACACTTCATCTAAAACTAATGATGTAATCTATGGGGATTAACATAAGAATAAAAAAAATAAATATAAAAAAAAAAAAAGAAGAAAGGCCATCAGAGAATCTCCTAGTAATTCTTTGCAGGTACATTATCCACCCCTATTCTTCTGGCTTGTGAGCACTTTCTAGATGCCTACACAATTTATTTACAAATATTCTATTCTAAGTACACACTCATTCATTTAGTTTTGAAAAATTTGCTCAAAAGGACACAAAAGTAGATCAAGCA
>NW_027842181.1:0-265 GCF_054177405.1 Leptonychotes weddellii
GCTTTAGCTTGAGGCCACAGGACCTCCTGTGGGCTCCCCCCTCGGTCTCGGGGTGCTAGACTGACCGACTGGCCCAGCTTGGGTGAAGGGGCCCATCCTGTCGCTCAGCTGGTGGGGGGCAGGCCACGTGGGCTCTGGGGCTGGGGGCTGGGGATCCCGCCACGGGGTTGCCTACTGTAATGATGCTCAGTGTGTGCAGGGGGAGGGCTGGTGAGCAGGGCATTGCTGCCCTTGGATACTCAGGGTCTGATGGGAGAGGCAGACC
>NW_027842182.1:0-265 GCF_054177405.1 Leptonychotes weddellii
GCCCCCTCTCCAGAGACGTGGGGCGCAGCGATTTAGGAGGGTGGTGACCGACACACTCTCTGCTCCTCATTTCACACCAATATTGCGAAGTAGTTACACTGCAGTCTTATCTCCTCCCCTGGACCTGAATTGCCCGAGCACCTCTGTGGTACTGGTGTTCCTTCCTTCCTTCCTTCCTTCCTTCCTTCCTTCCTTCCTTCCTTCCTTCCTTCCTTCCTTCCTTCCTGCCTCCCTCCCTCCTTCCCTCCACCCTACCTCCCTCCCT
>NW_027842183.1:0-265 GCF_054177405.1 Leptonychotes weddellii
GGTGATGGGTATTAAAGAGGGCACGTTCTGCATGGAGCACTGGGTGTTATGCACAAACAATGACTCATGGAACACTACATCAAAAACTAATGATGTAATGTATGGTGATTAACATAACATAAAAAATACAATAAAATAAAAATAAATCTAAAAAAACCCCACTCTATGGCAACTTTTTTCTCAGTAACTTTGTCTTCAAATCAGTATAGGACTTGAAATGAAAGAGGCAGCATTAAGGTTTAATTAATAACTCCTAATTAACTTT
>NW_027842184.1:0-265 GCF_054177405.1 Leptonychotes weddellii
ACAGTCATAGTGTAGATGAATTAGCCTTGATGAGAGCGTGCCATGTTGGTGAGTCCATGCATAGCCACCATGCCCGCTTTATATACCTCCATTGACCAATTATATGAATGGCAAGGAGAAGAGGCTGACAGACATCCTTAGGAGGAATAATCTTATCCATTTAATTATTGAAAGCATTTCTTCACCATTGGGATACCCTCTAATGGGCATCTACATGGAACACACGTATCTTTCTACCCTGTGTACATCCTGGTTGGCCCATCCA
>NW_027842185.1:0-265 GCF_054177405.1 Leptonychotes weddellii
CAAATGTTCCTTGTTAGTACACAGAACTTTAATTGATCTTACATACCGACCATGTATCTTATAACTTTGCTAACATCAGTAGGAGCTTTTTTTGTAGATGCTTTAGAATTTTTCTATGTAGACAATCCTGTCATCTGTGAAGAGAGTTTTATTTCTTCCTTTCCAATCTATTATGCCTTTTATTTCTCTTGCCTATTGCCCTGGGCACAGGACTTCCAGTTTGATGTTAAGACATGGTGAGTGGATACCCTTGACTTGTTCTCCA
>NW_027842186.1:0-2179 GCF_054177405.1 Leptonychotes weddellii
ATATATATATATATATATATATATATATGATGGAATATTATGCAGCCATCAAAAAATGAAATCTTGCCATTTTCAATGACGTGGTTGGAACTAGAGGGTATTATGCTAAGTGAAATAAGTCAATCAGAGAAAGACAATTATATTATTTCACTGATACGAGGAATTTGAGAAACAAGACAAAGGATCATAGGGGAAGGGAGGGAAAAATGAAACAAGACGAAACCAGAGAGGGAGCCAAATCATAAGAGACTCTTAATCTCAGGAAACAAACTGAGGGTTGTTGGAGTGGAGGGACATGGGAGGGATGGGGTGGCTGGGTGATGGATATTGAGGAGGGTATGTGCTATGGTGAGCACTGTGAATTGTGTAAGACTGATGAATCACAGACCTATACCCCTGGAACAAATAAATATTATATGTTAATGAAAAAAAAGAAAAAGCTTCTGCATAGCAAAGGAAATAATCAACAAAACTAAAAGGCAACCTATGGAATGGGAGAAGATATTTGTAAATGACATATCTGATAAAGGGTTAATATCCAAAATCTATAAAGAACTTCTAAAACCCAAATAATGAATAATCCAATTAAAAAATGGGCAGAAGACACGAACAGACATTTTTCCAAAAAGATATATAGATGGCCACCAGACACATGAAAAGATGCTTAACATCACTCACTATCAGGGAAATACAAACCAAAACTACAATGAGATATCACCTCACACCTGTCAGAATGGATAAAATCAAAAATATAAGAAATGACAGGTGTTGGCGAGGATGTGGAGAAAGGGGAACCCTCGTACTGTTGGTGGGAATGCAGACTGGTGGGGCCACTCTGGAAAACAATACGGAGGTTCCACAAAAAGTTAAAAATAGAACTACTCTATAATCCAGCAATTGCATTACTAGTTATTTACCCACAGAAAACAAAAATATTGATTTGAAGGGATACATATACCCTGATGTTTATGTTTATAGCAGCATTATTTATAATAGCCAAATTATGGAAACAGCTCAAGTGTCCATCAACTGATGAATGGATAAAGAAGATATATATATATATATATATATCTCCACAGTGCAATATTGTTTAGCCATAAAAAAGAATGAAATCTTGCCATTTGCAATGACATGGATGGAACTAGAGTATTATGCTAAGTGAAATAAGTCAGTCAGAGAAAGACAAATACCATATGAATTTACTCATATGGAATATAAGAAACAAAACAAATGAGCAAAGGGGAAAAGAGAGAGAAAGGCAAACCAAGAATCAGACTCTTAACTACAGAAAACAAACTGATGGTTGTCAGAGGGGAGGTGGGTGGGGGAATGGATTAAATAGGTGATGGGGATTAAGAAAGGGACTTGCTGTGATGAGCACAGGGTGTTGTATGGAAGTGTTGAATCACTATATTGTTCACCTGAAACTAATATTACACTGTATGTTAACTAACTGGAATTTAAATTAAAACTTAAGAAAAAATTGAAGGGGCTAGACCGCGCGAGCGCCGCTCCACTGCCGAGCGACCGCGGGAATATTCCAAAAAAAGTCAAACAAAACAAAAAACCAGTACTGGGCAAAGCCAAATTTGCAAGCCACAGAACCCAGGCGGAGGCGTCCTTTCTGCCACTGCCTAAACTGCTGAAGCAGCTCTGGCACAGACCACCCGGTTTATTCCCCGCTTTTGGTGGTGAACATCCTCTAGTATCTTCTTAAAAGGGTGTGTGGAAGTATTATCTTCTCTGTACTATAAAGATACGAATGTTACATGGACAGAAATGGAGACAGTGTGGCCTGGAGAGCTCACTGAAGAACAGAGGGTTGGAAACGGTCTCTTCTGCTCTGACTCGCAGAAGAGACCCGGAAAGCTGCCAGAGAAAGGTGCCAGAGAACAAAAGCCCCAAAGACTGATTCCCACTGAGCCCATCCCCCGCCACAGGGGCGCAGGGCAACTCCACCCAAACAGGGTTGCCTGAGTAACAGCGCGGCAGGCCCCTCCCGCAGAAGACAGGCTGGGAAAAAAAGACGCCAGCAACGCTAAGGTCCCAAGAAAACAGGTGCATCTTGCTTGGGTTCTGGTCAATAATTTGGACTCTATACATTCCCTCAAACACCCATCAACAGAATGACTAGGAGCAGGAGCCCCCAAAACAGAAAAGACTCAGAGATTATGACTTA
>NW_027842187.1:0-265 GCF_054177405.1 Leptonychotes weddellii
TGGCCACACAGTTTCTTCACGCCTTCCTCAGTCTCTGGCGCTCCCCACGTCCCTTTCCTCCCCCTATCCCTCGGGCTCTCTCTTCCTCCGCCCCTCCCAGCTTGGCTGGCGGCAGGCACGCGGCCCTGCGACCCTTACCTGCACGGTACGTGATCCTGGGCAGGGGCTCCTGCCCACTGGCCCCTGCAGTCGGCGGCAGAAACAGCTGGGAGAGGAAAAGGCCCAGGAGGCTCCAAGGGTCCCGGCCCAGGGCCAGGAGGGCCAT
>NW_027842188.1:0-265 GCF_054177405.1 Leptonychotes weddellii
AGCAGGGAGCCTGATGTGGGGCTTAATCCGAGGACCCTGAGATCATGACCTGAGCTGAAGGCAGATACTTAACTGACTGAGCCACCCAGGCACCCAATTCTATTGATATTTCAAAGCAGTTTGATATCAATGATCTTCTTTATGGTTTTCTTTTTTAATTCCATTGATTTCTGCTCTTGTCTTTATTATTTCCTTCTTTGTGCCCCTATTCTTGCTTTGATTTTTAATTTGCTCTTTATTTTTCTAGTTTTTTTAAGGTAAAAAC
>NW_027842189.1:0-265 GCF_054177405.1 Leptonychotes weddellii
ATCAGTGAAGGCTTCTGTGACGGTCTGTTTACCTCTGTGCTTTGCATCGTGTGTGCGTGTGTGTGTGTGTGTGTGTGTGTGTGTGTGTGTGAGAAAATGTCCCCCTTTTGGGCCATTTTAACCATTTTTTTAAGTGTACAATTCAGTGGCATTAATTACATGATGTGCAACCATCACTAGTATCTATTTCAAGAAACTCAACCCATGAAGCAATAACTCCCCATCCCCCCTTCTCCTCAGCCCCTGGTAACCTCTGATCTACTTT
>NW_027842190.1:0-265 GCF_054177405.1 Leptonychotes weddellii
CAAGCAGGGGGAGTGGGAGAGGGAGAAGCAGGCTCCCTGCAGAGCGGGGAGCCCGACGCGGGACTCGATCCCAGGACCCCGGGATCATGACCTGAGCCGAAGGCAGTCGCTTAACCGACTGAGCCACCCAGGCGCCCCTTTTTCTTTTTTTTAGAGAGAGAGTGCTCAGTGTGGGCAGAGGGACAGAGAGAGAGAGAGAATTTTAAGCAGACTCTGTGCTGAGCACGGAGCCCAATGCGGGGCTTGATCTCGTGACCCTGAGCCA
>NW_027842191.1:0-265 GCF_054177405.1 Leptonychotes weddellii
AAAAATATTCAATGAAATATTTTTTTTCTATGGAATTTTTTTTAAGCCTTTAGTTTATTATTTTTTTAAAAAAGCTTTAGTGAAATCACAAAATAAATTATACGAACTATAATTACTGAACACAAACTCAATATTTAAAATGTCATAAAAAATTCCAACTAATTAGAGGTCTTCCATTTCCAAAAAAAATCTATTCAGTGAAGAAATATCGTAAACGAAACCAAAAGACAACCGACAGAATGGGAGAAGATATTTGCAAATGACT
>NW_027842192.1:0-265 GCF_054177405.1 Leptonychotes weddellii
GGGGGGATCCGTTAAAGCTCTTTAAATGAGGATGTCTTTGTTACCACGCCCACTGCCAGGGCCCTCCCTAGGTGATGCCAGGGAAGCTCTTGCCTCAGGCACACAATCTAAGGAGGTGGCCCATAACTCCGTAATCAAGGTAAATAATATATTAATGCAATATATTTCTTTGAAATAATAGCAATGTGGAAAAGTCCACGGTGAACAAAATATCAAAACTTTGAATAAAGGCAGGATTGGTATGTTTTAGGCTTTTTTTTTTTTT
>NW_027842193.1:0-265 GCF_054177405.1 Leptonychotes weddellii
CTGGTCCTAGATGATGAGTGGCTGCTTGGCATGAGTGGGTAACAAGATGAGGGCTGGCCTGCCAGGCTGTTTCCCTGAATACAAATCATAAGGGCACACAAAGGCTCTGAAAAAGTATCAAGATGAAGAAAACTCTACTACAACAACTCTCAGGTAGGATATGACTTGGGGTTGGAGAAGAAATTCTCTGATCTGTTGTGTGGGGCAGGACTAGACATGCCCCAGGCCTGCTCACCTGCCTCTGATGAGGGAAGACCCAAGAACC
>NW_027842194.1:0-265 GCF_054177405.1 Leptonychotes weddellii
CCTTATTTTCTTTGTATTATCTACAGGTCTGTAGGGATATTCCTTGATTTTATTCCTGATATTGATATGTATCTTTTCTCTTTTTTCTTTGTAAATCTTATTGAGAGGTTATCAATTTTATTGATCTTTTCAATAAACTTTGGGTTTCATTGAGTTTTTTCTATTATTTTAAATTTCGTTGATTTTTATTCTTATCTTTACTATGTTTTTTGGCTTGATTTTTAAAATCATCTTGAAATGGAAGCTTAGACTATTGATTTGAGAA
>NW_027842195.1:0-265 GCF_054177405.1 Leptonychotes weddellii
CAGACCTTCAAGGCCTGCCTGATTCCCAAACTCATGTGAACATTGCCTTTCATTCATATTGTCATATTTTTATTTTCATAGTCACTAAGAGGTTCTAGACTACATCTAATTGGTATCATTCCTGGGATCCACCTTTCCCCCTTTTTGAAAATTTGGCTATTATTTTATCCATCTCCACTTTGATTTCTTGGGAACTATTTTTTTTTTTTTATCTTTTTTTTTTTAAAGATTTTATTTATTTATTTGAGAGAGAGAGAATGAGAGA
>NW_027842196.1:0-265 GCF_054177405.1 Leptonychotes weddellii
TTCATTCTTTTTGACGGCCAAGTAATATTCCATTGTATATATAAACCACTCATCAGTAGATGGACATTTGGGCTCTTACCATAATTTGGCTACTATTGATAATGCTACTATAACATTGGGGTACACGTGCCCCTTTGAATCAGAATTTTTGTATCCTGTGGGTAAATACCTAATAGTGCAATTGCTGGGCCATAGGATAGCTCTATTTTGAACTTTTTGAGGAAGCTCCACACTGTTTTCCACAGTGGCTGCACCAGTTTGCATT
>NW_027842197.1:0-2179 GCF_054177405.1 Leptonychotes weddellii
CCCCCCCCCCCCCCCCCCCCCCCCGAGAGTGACTTTCTAAAGAGGAAGTGGTAACGTTAAGTCCGGTCATTTGTCCTACCCGAGAGCTTCCTGAGAGCTTTCCCACACTCCTGGAGGTGCCTGGCTGGCAGGCCGGCGGGGTGAGCTCTGAGCCCGAGGTGCAGACACGCTGGGGTGGCCGGCCTGCCAGGCCCTTCTGTCCCCCTGTATGAATTCTACCGCATTCGGAGTATTCTGGCTGCTTGTCTCTGGGGCGGCTTCTCTTGCTGGGAGGGTGCTCATTTTCTTCTGGGGAGGCGGTTTCCTCAGGAGGGACCAGAGCAGACTTGTGCGGATAGAAACAGTTTCTCTGATTTTTATCATCTTTGATCGCCATGTTTGATTGAAGACCGAAAGGTTCTAGAAGAGCTTTTCTGTTTTTAATCTGCACTGATTTTCCATATCTTCTGTGCGTTCGCTATTTACTCTGCGGGGTGCTGGGCTGTGCCCGGTGTCCGGGCTGTGGGCGGACAGACGAGTCAGTGGGTCTGTCAGGGCCACTTTCAGGCAGAGACACCACTGCAGCTCTTTGAAGCAGAGAGGGCTTAGGGCAGGGAAGCCGGTGCCCACAGAAAGGTGGGAAGGGTCTGGAAGAGCATGCCATCCAGGGGCTGCACCCGGATGGCGGGACCAGGAGGCTGCCGCTGCAGCCTTAGCCCGAAGCCAGGGGCACCCTGCTTCCGCCTGACTGCTCCGCCTCTCAGGCTGCCGGGGATGTGTCTGCTTGGAATCTGAAGCCCATAGGGAAGGAGTCTGGAGAAAGGTCGGGCAGCCGGACGAGGCGGCCACAGGCCGGTGGAGGTGGGCTGTGCGGTGGCAGACGGGAACGCACGGGAGGGGCGTCCGCCCGAAATCCGTGTCCCTGGGAGCAAGGGGGTCTGTTCAGATTGCAGATTCTCTAGTTTGCTGATGAGACGTGGCCTTCAGACAGCTTTGTGATTCAACGCCAGTCATTTACCGCCCACGCAAAGGAGTGTGTTAGGAGAAACGCAGACTGCCTTTCCGGCACTGTCCCCGCACTGCAGTGGCTGGCCTCCGTCCCCTCCGTCCCCCCCACCCCCACGGGACGGGGCCTCGGGTTAATTCCTTCCTTTTAATTTATTTTCTCTGTGGCTGGACCAGTGGGAGTCTGGGATTATTCGGTTGAAGAACAGTAAGTGGGCTCTGTAACCCGATACCCTTGAGTTCTGTTTTCTCTTTAGTCCCCGAGTATCTGTGGACCCCCTGTTTGCAGAAAGTCAGAATTTGCACAGCTGTGGCCTTTCCCACAGGTGAGGATGGGGGACATTGTTCAGATCCCCATTTGGAAACAGAAGAACTAAGGCCCACAGAAGGGGTTCAGCCCAGGGCTTCTGCCCCCGCCCCCCAAGTGAGGTCGGCATCAGCAGCCCCTTGCGCCAGCCCCGCAGGAAGAGTGGGGCAGTGCCTCTGTTGGTTAAATTTAGGACAAGGGGAGGGGCGCCTGAGTGGCTCAGTCGGTTGGGCGTCTGCCTTCGGCTTGGGTCATGGTCTCGGGGTCCTGGGATCGAGTTCCGCATCAGGCTCCCTGCTCAGCGGGGAGTCTGCTTCTCCCTCTCCCTCTGTGCTTTCTCTCTCTCTCAAATGAATAAATAAAATCTTTAAAAAAAAAAAAAATTAGGACAAGGGGAGTGTTCCTCATCGCTGGTGCTGTCTCTGCTGCCATGAGGGGTTTTCTTCCTCTGAACACAGAGAAGATGTTCAGCTCTCCCCTCACCCCCCCCAACCCCGGTCCAGGTCTAGCCAAGCCCATGTAGTGTGCCCTTCTATCTGAGCAACACTTCACAGCTGCGCTGTCTTTCCTGGGAAGCTGGGAAGTGTCAGGAAGGGAGACCGGGAAGAGCTGAGGGGTGTGGTGGTGCGAAGAGTGCGAGGTGAATGTGAGCTGCTCCAGGGGAAGGGACCCAAGGTCTCTGGCAGCCGGCAGTTGGTGACAGAAAGATCCAGGGTTTGTGGACGGAGAAGGAGGTCCTTCGTTCTGCCTTAGTCAACTGCTGGAGAAGCATCAAGGAACCTTCTGGAGTTCCCACTGCGTGTCCTGTTCAGGTCCTCCTGGGAGTTCTCTTTGACCCGATTATTGAAGGCACGTGGTGTGATCCAAGAGGCAGTCTCCTCAGTTTGC
>NW_027842198.1:0-265 GCF_054177405.1 Leptonychotes weddellii
CATCTTGGGCGCCTGGGTGGTTCAGTCGTTAAGCGTCTGCCTTCGGCTCAGGTCATGATCCCAGGCTCCTGGGATCGAGTCCCGCATCGGGCTCCCTGCTCGGCGGGAAGCCTGCTTCTCCCTCTCCCACTCCCCCTGCTTGTGTTCCTGCTCTCGCTGTCTCTCTCTCTGTCAAATAAATGAATAAAAATCTTTAAAACAAAAACAAAAACAAAAAACAAGGCATCTTAAGTTTGATCAACTATGGCATATAATTTTATAATCA
>NW_027842199.1:0-265 GCF_054177405.1 Leptonychotes weddellii
CTGTGGTTTTGAAGTTTCTAAGTCATTTGGAGGAAATCAACTTCTCCAGCATCCAGACACTCTTGTGCTAAAGCAGTCTGCAGGACATAAAGCATAGAGAAGATTTACATCTTTGACTCACTTTCAACAGATATTACTTATCTTTTTTTTTTTATTCTTATGTTAATCCCCATACATTACATCATTAGTTCTAGATGAAATGTTCCATGATTCATTGTTTGTGCATAACACCCAGTGCTCCATGCAGAACGTGCCCTCCTCAATA
>NW_027842200.1:0-265 GCF_054177405.1 Leptonychotes weddellii
TCATGGAACACTACATCAAAAACTAATGATGTAATGTATGGTGATTAACATAACAATAAAAATTGAAACAACAACAACAAAAAACCAATGAAGACCTAGATGTTGGGATTCCGAATGGATTTGAATGGAACCATAAAAAATGCCTCAACAAGCAAATGCAATTGTACCTGAAAAAAATGAAAGTAAGTCTCAGGACAGAAAGATATAAAGAACAACTTAACAATTAGAATTGAAAAAATATAACTAAAATTTTTACAGCACAATA
>NW_027842201.1:0-265 GCF_054177405.1 Leptonychotes weddellii
CTGGGTGGCTCAGTTGGTTAAGCGACTGCCTTCGGCTCAGGTCATGATCCTGGAGTCCCAGGATCGAGTCCCGCATCGGGCTCCCTGCTCGGCAGGGAGTCTGCTTCTCCCTCTGACCCTCCCCCTCTCATGCTCTCTCTCTCTCTCTCTCATTCTCTCTCTCAAATAAATAAATAAAATCTTTAAAAAAAAAAAAAAGAAATGGCTCGAGGAAGAGGAAGGAAGGCAATGGAAGCTCCTGGAGTCTTTATTTGGTGCAAGACAC
>NW_027842202.1:0-265 GCF_054177405.1 Leptonychotes weddellii
GCTTTGGCCAAGGGCTACCTCCATCAGCTATGGCTTTATGAAATGCTTCCCTGACCAAGCAAGCCTTTCATTTTGCAAGTCGGATTAAAGGGTAAAGTTTATACCTTCCTTCATAATCCACAGTCAAGACTGACATCTTACTCCCTTTCATTAAATTCCTGTTCATCATTTAGAATTCACTTAAAATATTATCTTATTTCTGAAGTCTATAAAAAAGTCATTCTTTTGTGCTACCAAAGTATTAATCTTGTATTACTGAAATTAT
>NW_027842203.1:0-265 GCF_054177405.1 Leptonychotes weddellii
TGTGTGCATGGCCCTCTCTGATCCTAGGTGTTGTTTTGTGAAGTGGGTTGAGACCCTAAGGCCAAAAACCAAGCCACGGCCAACTCCAGCACCATCGCTGATATCCTCGGCACCACTGCCATGCCCAACACCAGCAACATCGCTGATATCCTGGCCACCAACACCATGGCCAGCTCTGGCACCATCACTGAGACCCTCGCCACCAACGCCACGGCCAGCTCCATCACCATCGCTGATATCCTCGCCACCACCGCCACGGCCAGCT
>NW_027842204.1:0-265 GCF_054177405.1 Leptonychotes weddellii
GTCTGCGAAGGCCGGCCCAGCATCGTGCTCTGGGCACGTGGGGGTGAGAGGTAGTGAGCTGAGGCGCCCAGTGTGACTCTCAGCACACAGCAAGCCCTCCATACATGCCCCCGTTTCTTCTTCCTAAAAGCAAGGACGGTGCTGAGCAGGGCCTGAGTGAGGCTCCGGGGAGACATTTGCCCTGCAGTGGTTTTGCCGTTGCCACGGAAGGAGCCGGAGCCTCTGGCCGGCCAGCCTGCAGACGGGGACGAACTGAAAGGCCAGA
>NW_027842205.1:0-265 GCF_054177405.1 Leptonychotes weddellii
TGGCCACACAGTTTCTTCACGCCTTCCTCAGTCTCTGGCGCTCCCCACGTCCCTTTCCTCCCCCTGTCCCTCGGGCTCTCTCTTCCTCCGCCCCTCCCAGCTTGGCTGGCGGCAGGCACGCGGCCCTGCGACCCTTACCTGCACGGTACGTGATCCTGGGCAGGGGCTCCTGCCCACTGGCCCCTGCAGTCGGCGGCAGGAACAGCTGGGAGAGGAAAAGGCCCAGGAGGCTCCAAGGGTCCCGGCCCAGGGCCAGGAGGGCCAT
>NW_027842206.1:0-265 GCF_054177405.1 Leptonychotes weddellii
TATGGTGACTAACATAACATAATAAAATAAAAAAAAATAAAATAAAAAAGTTAAAAAAAAATCCCTGGAGAATGAAATGTTATGTGTCACTTGTCAACAAAGCCCAGCACTTTTCAGTGAAATAAGCATCTGATTCTGGAAAAACTTAATTAAAGCTGCTGTTGGCACTCAAGTGATTTACACCATCATTCCCAGCCTGTGCCTGGTGATTCCCTGGGGAGACACCAATTATCTCCTGGGGATATTGTGAAATTCTCAAAATACT
>NW_027842207.1:0-265 GCF_054177405.1 Leptonychotes weddellii
TCCCCCTGCTTGTGTTCCCTCTCTCGCTCTGTCTCTCTCTGTCAAATAAATAAATAAAATCTTTAAAAAAAAAAAAAAAAGTTAATTCATATACTTGGACAGACACAATGGAGGTCACCCCAGTGGCCTGGCCCATGTCACAAATCTAATCCTAAATCAGCGCACGCTTAAAGGAAACACCTGTCAAGGAAACCTAACAAATGCCGATCATAATCCTCCTACTGACTTTAGCTAGCTGAACTTGCCCTAGAACCTAGGACTCACT
>NW_027842208.1:0-2179 GCF_054177405.1 Leptonychotes weddellii
AGGGAGCCCGATGCGGGGCTCGATCCCAGGACCCTGGGATCATGACCTGAGCCGAACGCTTAACGACTGAGCCACCCAGGCGCCCCAACCCTTGTATATTCCTAAGTGATAAGAGCACTGGGAACATCTTTGTTCTTTGCAGCCACCTGGGTGGTCCCTGGATAGGGCTGATCACCAAAAGATGGAGCCATGATTAAAAGCTTGGCAATTTCAGCCTAACCCCCATCCTCGAGGGAGGGGAGAGGGACTGGATATGGAAGTAATAATTGATCCTGCCTGTATGAGGTAGCCTCACAAACACATTTATGATGGGGGAAACAAATACAAAAGAAAACTAAATTTCCTTACTACCTACAGCCCACTGACAAGTCCTTGACAGAGGAAGAGTGACATTCTTCTAGGAATACAGCTGCCTCGATGTTACTACTTTGCCAAGGGCAGAGGGCAATCTTAGCCTGAAACCCAGGATCCTGTAAGTCTACTATAATATACAAAAAGTCATTTGGAGGGGCGCCTGGGTGGCTCAGTCTTTAAGCGTCTGCCTTCGGCTCAGGTCATGATCCCAGGGTCCTGGGATCAAGCCCTGCGTCGGGCTCCCTGCTCGGTGGGAAGCCTGCTTCTCCCCCTCCCACTCCCCCTGCTTGTGTTCCCTCTCTCGCTGTGTCTCTCTCTGTCAAATAAATAAATAAAATCTTTAAAAAATAAAAAAAAAAGTCATTTGGAAACCCCTTTATCTCTCCCCAACAGGATACGTGTTGGCAAACATCCCCCAAACTTATGGTCCACTGATATAAATCTGAAAGGTCTCGTGATTAAAGTTTTCCTAGAGAGTAATAAATGACCTTTTCCCAAAAATAGCTGATCCCCTCAAGGTCCTGGAAACCTTCCTTCCCAATTCTTTAGAGACTTATCCTATTCCTAACACCCTCCCAACTTGAAAGTATATAATGGGCCCTCTTCATGACCCCAGTGTATCTCTATCTGCCCTCAGGTCCTGTCCCCCTGCTTTAATAAAACCACCTTTTTGCACCAAAGACATCTCAAGAATTCTTTCTTGGCTGTTGGCTTCGAACCCTAAAATCTTTCCAGCATCATCTACACTGGGAGGGTGATGCACCCCAACTCTACAGGTACAGAAGCTCCTTCATTAGGGACCCTCTCAGACCTTACTCTAGCTATCTTTTTATCTGGCTGTTCATCTTTCTCCTTATCATATCCTTCCATAAACTCATAAAGCATAAGTGTTTCCTTGAGTTCTGTGAGCGGCTCTAGCAAATCATCGAATAAACAAGGGGGTGGTGGGAAGCTCAGATTTATAGCCAGGCAGTCAGAAGCACAGGAGACAAGTTGGACTTGGGATTGCCATCTGGACTGGGGGAGTCTTGTGGGACTGAGCCGTTATCCTGTGGGGGGGAGCTGACACTATCTCCAGGGAGGTAGTGTCAGAATTGAGTTAAATTGTAGAATATCCAGCCGGTGTGGCAGAGTAGTCTGCTGTAGGAACCTCCGCCACATACACATGTGGTGTCGGAAGTGTTGTGAGTGTGTTATCAGTATGACAGTAAGGGAGAGACACAGAAGTTGTCCCAACTCAATCCCATTAAATGAATTTTATGAACATTTAATAAACAACTAGATGAATTTATGAGGACGGGGCCTGGGCTTTATGGAATTTTTTTTTTAAAGGTCCCTGCCTGACTGTAATGGGCAGTCTGATTTAGGAACCACTGTCCATCCAGAGGTAGGACCACTGGGCAAGGAGGGATGGGAAGAAGAAGAGGGGAGGGGAAGAGAGAGACCACATATAAGTGAAATAGTTACCACAATAGCCAAACTATGCAAAGAGCCCAGATGTCCATGGACAGGTGAATGTATAAAGAAGATGTGATATATATATACAATGGAATATTAGCCATCAAAAACAGAAATCTTGGCATTTGCAACGATGTGGATGGAACTAGAGGGTATTATGCTAAGTGAGTTTGCTAAATGAGGACGAGAGATACAGAGAAAGATAAACCTTCACTTCATATCAGTTTTCCTCGAACAGGTATGGGGAGGAGAAATGTGAAACATTAAAGTACCTTATGTTCTTTAGCATCCCGCATTGTTGAATGACTCTAGTCTTGAAACAATTGGAGAAAAGACCAAGGTCATAACAGTTTCAGCTAGGTGGCTG
>NW_027842209.1:0-265 GCF_054177405.1 Leptonychotes weddellii
TTTTGTAAGCAGCATATGATTGGGTTTTATTCATTTTTTCATCCAATGTGTTCATGCTTACCTTTCTTTTTTTTTTTTTTTAAAGATTTTATTTATTTATTTGACAGAGAGAGGCACAGCGAGAGAGGGAACACAAGCAGGGGGAGTGGGAGAGGGAGAAGCAGGCTTCCCGCCGAGCAGGGAGCCCGATGTGGGGCTCAATCCCAGGACCCTGAGATCATGACCTGAGCCGAAGGCAGACGCTTAACGACTGAGCCACCCAGGC
>NW_027842210.1:0-265 GCF_054177405.1 Leptonychotes weddellii
ATCCATGTATGCATGCACTCATCCATGCATGCATGAATTCATTCATTCATCTATCCATCCTTCCACCCATCCATCCATCCATCCATCCACCCAACCATCCATCCATCCATCCATCCACCCACCCACCCAACTATACATACATACATATGCCCAACCAACCATCCATCCATCCATCCATCCATCCACCCACCCAACCATACATACATACATGTACCCAACCATGCATCCATCCATCCATTCATCCATGCATTCATACACACACAAT
>NW_027842211.1:0-265 GCF_054177405.1 Leptonychotes weddellii
GCTGTCCTTTCTGTCCTTTTAGTTTCCCTTCCTCTTGCCTAATCCTACACTATTCAGACCTGGCTCATAGTCTCTCATTCTCCTTGAAGCTCTCTCTGACTATTCTAATTCCCACTGATTTTACTCTCTTCACACTTGTCTCATCTAGTCTGTGCAGAACAATTTAGTCCTTTCTTTTACATTGGTTTTATTTTTTTCATGATAGATAATTTTGTCTACGTACACATTTATCTAAGGGGGAAAATATGGGATATGCATGGTACCT
>NW_027842212.1:0-265 GCF_054177405.1 Leptonychotes weddellii
TCTGTGTTGGTGTTGCATATCAAGCACTGAATTGTAAGGAATTGATAGAAGGAATAAATGTCTTCAGGAACATTTCCATATAAATGGTAGAAATTTAACCAAAAAGGTAAAGGATCTGTACTCTAGGAACTGCAGAACACTCATGAAAGAAATTGAAGAAGACACAAAAAGATGGGAAAATATTCCATGCTCACGGATCGGAAGAGTAAACATTGTTAAAATATCTATGCTACCCAGAGCAATCTATACCTTCAATGCCATCCCG
>NW_027842213.1:0-265 GCF_054177405.1 Leptonychotes weddellii
AGCAGGGAGCCTGATGTGGGGCTTAATCCGAGGACCCTGAGATCATGACCTGAGCTGAAGGCAGACACTTAACTGACTGAGCCACCCAGGCACCCAATTCTATTGATATTTCAAAGCAGTTTGATATCAATGATCTTCTTTATGGTTTTCTTTTTTAATTCCATTGATTTCTGCTCTTGTCTTTATTATTTCCTTCTTTATGCCCCTATTCTTGCTTTGATTTTTAATTTGCTCTTTATTTTTCTAGTTTTTTTTTTTTTTTTAA
>NW_027842214.1:0-265 GCF_054177405.1 Leptonychotes weddellii
TCTAGAACTAATGATGTAATGTATGGGGATTAACATAAGAATAAAAAAAAAATATATTAAATACTAAAAAAAAAAAAAAAATTCCCTTTTTTAAGTCTGGTCCCTGTTTTTAAGGGAAAAGGATGATTCTGAAAACATCACTCTAATTTAGCCCCCGTATATAATTTACCACACACACTTTTTTTTTTTTACCAAAGTTTTCTGAAGTGTTTCATTCGTTGGGTTCTTGGGTAGTTGTTAACTATGCTGTGGCTACTGGTGGCCG
>NW_027842215.1:0-265 GCF_054177405.1 Leptonychotes weddellii
AACCTGATGTGGGGCTCGATTCCAGGACCCTGAGATCATGACCTGAGCCGAAGGCAGACGCTTAATGACTGAGCCCCCCAGGTGCCCCTCATTATGACCTTCTAAGGCATTTTTCGCCTAATGGTTCTCCTCCCCTCAAGACATATTAACACCACAGATATACTGTATATCTGTTTATGTTGTCAGGTGTCAGTTGTCAACTTTGAAGGGATACAAACCATTGTAATATTGAAGACACCCCCCACCCCTGAACCAGTTTTCACTC
>NW_027842216.1:0-265 GCF_054177405.1 Leptonychotes weddellii
ACCAAGGGTGAGAACCTTTCGTTCAATGAGCCTAAATGAGCTCCCTTATATGAAAAGGCATAGTTCTTCTTCTGCTCGCCGCATTCCACATCTTTTAAATTCATGGCACTTCATTTAGACATGTTTATGGTGCGAGAAGATCTGCCTGGCCAGCTGGGAGCCATACGCATGGCATCCCTCCTCTCCCCACCCCCCCCCCCCGGTGTTCTGAACCCAAGATTGGTCTTTGGATCTTTAATCTTGTTGATCCAAGAGCCATCCTGTC
>NW_027842217.1:0-265 GCF_054177405.1 Leptonychotes weddellii
TCTTCACCTCCAGTATTACTTCACTTTAATCAACCACGCATCCCACACTCTTGTCTCTGACCTACCATGAATCCCAACACAACTTTGACTTCCAACACCCAACTCATACTGAAGTGCTTTTATGTCATCTTCACATACAAGAAACTGGTCAGTTTGCATTGGTTATCACAACATGCCCTATATGGTCTTCTTTTTTTTTTTATTTATTTATTTTTTATTTTTTTAATTTTTTTTTTTAATTTTTTTTTTTATTCTTATGTTAATC
>NW_027842218.1:0-2179 GCF_054177405.1 Leptonychotes weddellii
TTTTAAAGATTTTATTTATTCACTTGAGACACAGAGATACAGAGAGGGAGAGAGAGAGCATGAGCAGGGAGAGAGGCAGAGGGAGGAGGAGAAGCAGGCTCCCCGCTGAGCCAGGAGCCTGATGTGGGGCTCGATCCCAGGACCCTGGGATCATGACCTGAGCCGAAGGCAGATGCTTAACCATCTGAGCCACCCAGGCACCCCCACTAGGTTGGATTTTTAAAAGACCATGAATGTTCAAGACCTTGAGGGTTCCCAAATTTCTATGGGCATAAAGGAGACGGAAAGCTGCTTTGCCTCAGAAGGGCATAACCTCCAATGTTTTCTCAAATGTGGCCAGGGAGAATAAATGGGAAAGGATGAGCTACTCTATGGGAACTAGGGAACTAGTCCCAGGAAGCAATCCCACTCCCAGGTAAAGGTGGGGGGCCTTTGCAACATCTGCTTAGCAGGATGTTGCAATTACTGTGGACCAGTAAGTGCTGTGTGTCTCCCATTCTTCCTTCTAAATGGGAGTGTTTACTGCTATTATCCTGTCCCTGTTCCACTTCATATGTTGGATGTGTGTGGGGGAGGTAACTTGTGATGATGGTGATGATGGTGATCATTTTGGTTCATAGGTCTCTGGCTCAAGAGAAGCCACCTCTGGACCTGATACAGAGACTATTAGTGGTCCTGGACTTGAGCCTGATGCCATGATTAGATGGGTCAGTTGGGTGGTCTCCCTGGGGAAGGATATGTGTTTATTTTGATGTAGAAGAAACACAAAGGCCGTATTTGTGACAAAGAAGGCAGACTAAGAGGATTTCACAATCGTTCAAAAACCCTCATTCATTAACCCTCTCTGTGGGGCCCCACCATATGAAAAGATCATATATCCCTACTCCACTGACATCAGCTTTGGGTATGTTGCTTGCATTAGGCCATGGAACTCGAGTAGGAGTAACATGTACTACTTCCAAGAGGAAGCTTTAAGAGCCATCATGGGGACTGACACCTTTCTTCTCTTCTTTGTCTTGAGATTGAAAATTCCAGATTGAAGCTGTTCCTTCAGACTAGATTCTGGAATGAAGATGATGTAGAACAGAGCAACAGCTGTCCCATGGAGGATGTTGGTTCATAACATCCTCAGGAGCTTCCCAAGTGAAATCTGAAACCAGCCCCTGTACACAGAGAGCACGGAGAGATTGAACAAAGAGGCAGACCACTGCAGATCGGTACATAGCGGGGTTAAGAAGCAAGGGGACTTACATGCAAGGCTTGTCTTGGGCAGCCACCAGATGAGTAGATCTCTGTACCTCCCACCAAATCTTTTTTTTTTTTTTTTTCAGCTCCCACCAAATCTTAAAAATTTATATAGAGGCCTTGGGTGCCTGGTTGGCTCAGTGAGTAGAGCATGTGACTCTTGATCTCACGGCCATGAGTTCAAGCCCCACACTGGGCGTGGAGCCTTCTTAAAAAAATGTTTTATATAGAGGCCTTAACTGGGTTCAGTCATGTATACCATCCAGATGGTCTCAACAACACGGTGCTCTCTCAAAGCTGCATTCTTGGGGCAGTCTCTGGGCGCAGGGAAGGCAAGTACATTCCAAGGACATGGAAGGGGTATGAGGAACCTTTGATTATGGGGGTGCTGCTCACAGGTCAACTGGCAGTCATATCCTCTCGGTGACCTCCCCCAACAGAGGACATGGAATATGAGTGAGAAAAACACATTTGGGGCGGCAGCTCCAGAGCAGAGTACAAACTGTGGAGTTATGGCAGGGCAGGCGTTTAGAAAGTTTCTTCCCCAATTTGACCAAGTTTTAGTTGAAAGGAGTGCAGCTGAAACTGTAACCGAAGGAGGTATTATGCTTCCAGAAAATCTCAAGGAAAAGTGTTGCAAGCAACAGTAGTAGCTGTTATATCAGGCTCTAAAGGAAAGGGTGGAGAGATTCAACCAGTTAGTGTGAAAGTTGGAGATAAAATTCTTCTCCCAGACGGGGATGCGGAGAAAGGGGAACCCTCCTACACTGTTGGTGGGAATGCAAGCTGGTGCAGCCACTCTGGAAAACTGTATGGAGGTTCCTCAAAAAGTTGAAAATAGAGCTACCCTACGATCCAGCAATTGCACTACTGGGTATTTACCCCAAAGATACAAAAGTAGGGATCCGAAGGGGTACGTGCACCCCGATGTTTA
>NW_027842219.1:0-265 GCF_054177405.1 Leptonychotes weddellii
CGGCTTGACTGTTCAGCCCAGCAGGTCCCGGCGCCCGAACGCACTGGTGTTGAGCACTGTTGGTGCTCCAGGCACCCACCCCCGAGTGTGTCCCGAAAGGGGGCGAGGTGCCCACAGGCTGTGCTCTTACCCACCTGGCCGCGTTCGGGGCCCCGTTTTTGCGTCAGCTCCCCCCACGGACGGCTTGTCTCTCACTCCTTCGTGGCCTATGTGACTTTAGGCTGAGCAGATTGCACACTCAGCTGAAGCGCTTGATAAAAATGTC
>NW_027842220.1:0-265 GCF_054177405.1 Leptonychotes weddellii
AATTTATTGCCTTTCCCATGGTTATGAGTTTATGAATCATCTTTCTCTGTGTTAATCAGTCCTCATGGCTTTCCCTCCTTGCCAGGGAAAAAGAAACTCATATAAGCCCATTAGGCTCTGATTTCACAATCACTGGCTTTAGGCTCCTTATTTTTATAGCCTTCACTATTCTGATTTTCCAAGTGCTTTTACAGTCTCCGTTACTTTTTAAAATGAGAAAGAGGACTTCTCTCTGTGTTATGATGAGACAAGAGGAAGCCCAGAG
>NW_027842221.1:0-265 GCF_054177405.1 Leptonychotes weddellii
AAACACAGCATCACCTATGAAGTATTCTTGTCCCTAAACATTTAGTCTTAATGTAATCACACCTTGAAATCTAACAGCATACAAGAGTCATGATGAATAAAAGAATAAGCAACACATAGCAATCAGTCAGCCAAATCCAGAATGTGGAGAATTCTACAGGATATATTACCCTGCTTTTTCTTTCTTTCTTTTTTTTTTTAAGATTTTATTTATTTGACAGAGAGAGACACAGCGAGAGAGGGAACACCAGCAGAGGGAGTGGGAG
>NW_027842222.1:0-265 GCF_054177405.1 Leptonychotes weddellii
CAAGCTCATGACCCCAAGATCAAGACCTGAGCTAAGAACAAGAGTCAGACACTTAACCAACTGAGCCACCCAAGTGCCCCTGAACAGATTTTTTAAAAAGTCATATACCTCTAGCAAGACTGATGAGTTTAAAAAAGAAAAAAAGGGGGGGTGGAGCAAGATGGCGGAGGAGTAGGAGACCTGGATTTCGTCTCCTCTCAGGAATTCAGCTGGATAGGGATCAAACCATTCTGAACACCTACAAACTCAACAGGAGATCGAAGAA
>NW_027842223.1:0-265 GCF_054177405.1 Leptonychotes weddellii
TTGCAGCAAAAGGATCATCACTTCAAATTAAATGCTGGATGAGAGGAGCACAAGAAATAGTAAACAGGGGGCGCCTGGGTGGCTCAGTTGGTTAAGCGACTGCCTTCGGCTCAGGTCATGATCCTGGAGTCCCGGGATCGAGTCCCGCATCGGGCTCCCTGCTCAGCGGGGAGTCTGCTTCTCCCTCTGACCCTCCCCCCTCTCATGCTCTCTCTATCTCATTCTCTCTCTCAAATAAATAAATAAAATCTTTAAAAAAAAAAAA
>NW_027842224.1:0-265 GCF_054177405.1 Leptonychotes weddellii
TTCCCACAGAGCAGGGAGCCCGATGTGGGACTCGATCCCAGGACCCCGGGACCATGACCCGAGCCGAAGGCAGTCGCTTAACCAACTGAGCCACCCAGGCGCCCTTTGTTTTCATTTTTAGACAAGCATACGCAAAAAAAGAAATGTCAGATAGATATTCTCAGAGATCATTTTTATTCTCTAATAGGAATAAATTCCAGTGATACTACATTTAGGAGGAATTTTTTAGAGAAATGAGAATGGAGAAAACATTTCTCCAGTGGAT
>NW_027842225.1:0-265 GCF_054177405.1 Leptonychotes weddellii
ATGCACTCACAGACACAGACACACACAAGGACACACGAACATGCAGAGACACACAGACACGCACACGGACACACTAACATGCAGAGACACACAGACATGCACACAGACACACAAACATGCAGAGACACAGACACGCACACAGACACACAAACATGCAGAGACACACAGACACGCACACGGATGCACTCACAGACACAGACACGCACACGGACACACAAACATGCAGAGACACACAGACATGCACACGGACACACAAACATGCAGA
>NW_027842226.1:0-265 GCF_054177405.1 Leptonychotes weddellii
CCCAGCTGCGGGAACCCTTCCTTGGTTCTGCCATCCTCCCTACTGGTGCCACTTCTGGGATGAGGGAGGCTCCCCTGATTCCGTGGCACCTGTCTCAGTGCCCTGAGGCTCGAAACCAGTCCATAGGCCTGGCTCAGGATCAGACTCTCCTCCATCTCTCTCACTTCCCTGTCACTCCATCTTTTTTCCCTCTCCAAGCCGACAAATTCCTTCAGTTTCCATCAGCCAGAGCCAAAGTTCTGCAATCAACCTCTGCAAGTGGGTA
>NW_027842227.1:0-265 GCF_054177405.1 Leptonychotes weddellii
TTCTTTTTTTAATTTATTTATTTGACAGAGACATGGCGAGAGCAGGGGGAGTGGGAGAGAGAGAAACGGGCTTCCCACCGAGCAGGGAGCCGGATGGGGGGCTCGATCCCGGGATGCCGGGATCATGACCTGAGTGGAAGGCAGACGCTTAACCACTGAGCCACCCAGGCGCCCCTCAGGGGCCCTGCTTCTTACTACAGTCCCAATGTCCGCCTCAAAATTAACCGTCTAGAGCGGACTCCCAAATTATCTGTGGTTAAAGCAC
>NW_027842228.1:0-265 GCF_054177405.1 Leptonychotes weddellii
CCACCAAACTCTATGCAAATGTACATTTAGCTGGGTAGATTATCTAAAGTATTCATCGGATTTCTGAAGTGGTCCAAAGCTCTAAAAAGTATAATAATCTTATACTTTATGAAAACTTTCAGCTGTTTCTCAAAATTGATTTTATCAAAGTGGAATTCTTTTATATTAATCTCTTACAATTTACTGGTTGCTGGTTATCCATATGGTTACAATTTCATGTAGCATTCTTTCTTTTTTTTTTTTTATGTATTTGTCAGAGAGAGAG
>NW_027842229.1:0-265 GCF_054177405.1 Leptonychotes weddellii
CCCAGGACAACGCACGCGGCTGCGCCTCAGCAGAAAGCTCATCCTCCGTGATCTCTCACCCGCCCCGTGTCCTGGCCGGCGGGAGCTGACTCGGTAAGTGGTGGAGCCGCTTGCGCGGAGCGGAGAGCAGCCAAGCCTCGGTCGATAGCTCCAAGCCCTTCCTCCCCCTGTCCATTCCATTCTCATCACCTGTGGCCGCCGCCGCCCACTAGGTCCTCAAGAAGTAGAGAGCCAAGACCACAGCTTTGACTCAGGACCAGTGGCC
>NW_027842230.1:0-265 GCF_054177405.1 Leptonychotes weddellii
CCTGCTTGTGTTCCTGCTCTCGCTATCTCTCTCTCTCTGTCAAATAAATAAATAAAATCTTTAAAAAAAAAAAAAAAAAAATTGAATCAGGCAAGAAGCATTACTGAATGATAAATTTCACAGGAAAATTGGAAAGCAGGATATTTCTGTGGTCTTAAAAGTACCGTGTGTGTGTGTGTGTGTGTGTGTGTGTGTGTGTAAGGGAGAAAGAGAGAGAGAGGAAGATCCAGATATGTACATAGAGATCCTCTCAATTTTTTGGCAG
>NW_027842231.1:0-265 GCF_054177405.1 Leptonychotes weddellii
AATTTATTGCCTTTCCCATGGTTATGAGTTTATGAATCATCTTTCTCTGTGTTAATCAGTCCTCATGGCTTTCCCTCCTTGCCAGGGAAAAAGAAACTCATATAAGCCCATTAGGCTCTGATTTCACAATCACTGGCTTTAGGCTCCTTATTTTTATAGCCTTCACTATTCTGATTTTCCAAGTGCTTTTACAGTCTCCATTACTTTTTAAAATGAGAAAGAGGACTTCTCTCTGTGTTATGATGAGACAAGAGGAAGCCCAGAG
>NW_027842232.1:0-265 GCF_054177405.1 Leptonychotes weddellii
AACCTGATGTGGGGCTCGATTCCAGGACCCTGAGATCATGACCTGAGCCGAAGGCAGACGCTTAATGACTGAGCCCCCCAGGTGCCCCTCATTATGACCTTCTAAGGCATTTTTCGCCTAATGGTTCTCCTCCCCTCAAGACATATTAACACCACAGATATACTGTATATCTGTTTATGTTGTCAGGTGTCAGTTGTCAGCTTTGAAGGGATACAAACCATTGTAATATTGAAGACACCCCCCACCCCTGAACCAGTTTTCACTC
>NW_027842233.1:0-265 GCF_054177405.1 Leptonychotes weddellii
ACATACAAGAAGCCCACATACATGAGAGGTTCAAAGAGAGGAGGGTAAAATAGTGTTTATGCCATCCTGAGCTAAGGAATGGGAGATTGGCCTGGGGCTTCAAAGGGGAGGAGGGCAATTCCTAGGTCAATAAGAAGAGAGTGACGTCTGATAATTAGATATTCACCTTGCCATATGGTAACGCCCCAGCTGAAGTTCTTCTAGGCAGTTAAGGGAAGGTCAAATGGTTCTCTTGTGCCCACAGGATCTTTATTGCTTTTTTTTT
>NW_027842234.1:0-265 GCF_054177405.1 Leptonychotes weddellii
AAAAAAAAAAAAAAAAAAAAACATAAGAATAAATAAATAAATGAAAAAAAAATAAATAAATAAACTTTAAATGTAGGGATACATTCCAAGGCTCCCAGTGGATGCCTAAAACTGTTGATAGTACTGAACCCTATATATACTCTGGTTTTTCCTATACACTCATACCTGTGTTCAAGATTAACTTACAAATTAGGCACAGTAGGAGATTAACAGCAATGACTAATAATGAAATAG
Source organism: Leptonychotes weddellii (assembly GCF_054177405.1). NCBI lineage: Eukaryota > Metazoa > Chordata > Mammalia > Carnivora > Phocidae > Leptonychotes > Leptonychotes weddellii. The sequence continues at coordinate 235 of NW_027842234.1, forward strand.
AGCAATTATAACAATATAACAATGTAAGAAG
>NW_027842235.1:0-265 GCF_054177405.1 Leptonychotes weddellii
TCACTTTATCCATCTGGGCCTGACTTTTCTGATCCTTAACTCCTTGGTGAATGGGTGTCTTGTAGTTGGGATTAACCCTGAGCTTCCAGAGGTCTTCCAACTTCAAAATGCCCTCTTCTAAGAGAGAACTGCATCTTTAAACCCCAGGAAGACAAACTTGTCATTTCAGCCTTCCCCTTATTTAAAAAGGTAATTTGTGGTAATTCTCCATTGCACAGCACTTACACCAATTCATCATAGAAAGACCATTAGGCATAAAGTGATA
>NW_027842236.1:0-265 GCF_054177405.1 Leptonychotes weddellii
CGGCTTGACTGTTCAGCCCAGCAGGTCCCGGCGCCCGAACGCACTGGTGTTGAGCACTGTTGGTGCTCCAGGCACCCACCCCCGAGTGTGTCCCGAAAGGGGGCGAGGTGCCCACAGGCTGTGCTCTTACCCACCTGGCCGCGTTCGGGGCCCCGTTTTTGCGTCAGCTCCCCCCACGGACGGCTTGTCTCTCACTCCTCCGTGGCCTATGTGACTTTAGGCTGAGCAGATTGCACACTCAGCTGAAGCGCTTGATAAAAATGTC
>NW_027842237.1:0-265 GCF_054177405.1 Leptonychotes weddellii
GCCGTGCTGAGCCCAGAGCATGGTGTGGGCTGCCTGCGTGCAGGCCACCCGGTCCTGTCTCATTCTCTGAGCAGCTAGGCCTTTTGTTTGTTTCCCTTTTTCTATTGATATCCATATTCTTTTTTTTTTTAGATTTTTTTTTTTATTCTTATGTTAATCCCCATACATTACATCATTAGTTCTAGATGAAGTGTTCCATTATTCATTGTTCGTGCACAACACCCAGTGCTCCATGCAGAACGTGCCCTCCTCAATACCCACCACC
>NW_027842238.1:0-2179 GCF_054177405.1 Leptonychotes weddellii
GAAATATTGCAAAAGGAAAAAAAAAAAAGTTATATAAATAGAATCATACAGTATGTAACTTTTGGGGATTGGCTTATTTTACTAAGGATAACTCCCTGAAGATTCATCCAAGTTGTTGCATGTGTATTCCATTTGACTGTTGAGTAGTATTCCATGGTATGGATATACCACAGTTGTTTAGACATTCATCCCTGAAGAACATTTGTGCTATTTCCGGTTTGGGGTTATGAGTAAAGCTGTTACAAATATTTATGTACAGGTTTCTATGTGGGTATAAGTTGTGATTTCTCTAGGATAAATGCCCAAGAGTACAATTGTGTCACATAATAGTTGCCTGTTAATTTTTTAAGGAACTGACAAATGTTTTCCAGAGTGGCTGTACTTTTTTTTTTTTAGATTTGAGAAAGAGCACATGCACATGCATGAGTGGGGGGAGGGGCAGAGGGAGAGAGAGAGAATCCCCAACCACACTCCTCGCTGAGAGCGGAGCCCCACACATGGCTCAATCCCACGGCCCTGATATCATGACTTGATCAGAAATCAAGAGTCTGCCACTCTACCAACTGCACCACCCAGGCACCCCTGGAGTGGGTGTACCCTTAGACATTCTCACTAGTGATGTATGATTGATACAGCTTCTCCACATCCTCACCAGCACTTAGTGTTAGCTCTGTTTTTACTGTAGCTATTCTGATAGATGTATAGTGATAATTCATAGCGGTTTTAATTTGCAATTAGCTAACAGTTAATGATGTTGAATATTTTCTCATGTGTTTATTGTCTATATATACTCCTGGGAGAAATGTTTCTTCATGTCCCTTTCTCATCTGAATTGTTTGTTTCATACCCTGGAGGTTTAGAGGTTTTATACATATACTAGATACCAGTCCTTTGTTGGAAATGTGGCTTGAAAGGTTTTTCTTTTGTTTTTTTCCTAAGTCTGTAGCTTGTCTATTTATCTTCTACACCAGGGTCTTTCTTAGAAGAAAAGGTTTTTGTTTGTTTAAATTCTGATGAGGTCCAATTTATCATTTATTCCTGTGATGGAGTCTAATTTTTGGTACCCAATCTAAGAACTCTTTGCCCTAAATCCTAAAGATATTCTTTTTTTTCTTTTAAAAGCTTTACAGTTATATATTTTATATTTAAGTTCATGATCCATTTTGAGTTAATTTTTATAAAATGTGACAGGTTTAGAAAGAGGTTCATTTCTTTTTGCCTATAAATGTCTCATGGCCACAGTACCATTTGTTAAAAAGTCTGTCCTTCCTCCACTGAAGTCCCTTTGCACTTTTGTCGAAAATCAGTTTGGCCTATCAGAGTGGTTCCATTTCTAGCTTTTCTTTTCTACTTCATAGATCTCTATATCTATCCCTCCACCAATATCACACTGTCTTGATTTTTGTAGAACATCAGAAAAAGTAACTCCTTATATTTTATTTCTATTTTTTAAGATTGTTTTAGCTATTTCAGGGCTATCCCTTTCCATAAAAAATTTAAAATAAGCTTTCCTGTGTGTAAAACAACAACTGCAACAACAACAACAAAAAAAACTGGGATTTTAATAGGAATTGCCTTAAATCTATAGATAAATTTGAGGAGAACTGACATCTTTATTATTCTGTGGCCACGTTATCTATCTTCATTTATGTTTTCTCTTTTATCGATATTTTGTAATTTTCAGTATACAGATTCTGCATGTTTTATTAAATGTGCACCTAACATAACCTTTTGAACAATTACAAATGGTATGATGCTTTTTTTAAATTTTATTATGTTATGTTAATCACCATACATTATTAGTTTTTGATGTAGTGTTCCATGGTTCATTGTTTGCATATAACACCCAGTGCTCCATTCAATACATGCCCTCTTTAATACCCATCACCAGGCCAACCCATCCGCCCACCCCTCTCCCCTCTAGAACCCTCAGTTTGTTTCTCAGAGTCCATGGTCTCTCATGGTTCATCTCCCCCTCTGATATCCCCCCCTTCATTTTTCCCTTCCGGCTATCTTTTTTTTTTTTTTTTAACATAAAATGTATTATTCGTTTCAAAGGTACAGGTCTGTGATTCAACAGTCTTACACAATTCACAGTGCTCACCATAACACATACCCTCCCCAGTGTCTATCACCCAGCCACCCCATCCCTCCCACCCCCCACCACTCCAGCAACCCT
>NW_027842239.1:0-265 GCF_054177405.1 Leptonychotes weddellii
CCTGCTTGTGTTCCTGCTCTCGCTATCTCTCTCTCTCTGTCAAATAAATAAATAAAATCTTTAAAAAAAAAAAAAAAAAAATTGAATCAGGCAAGAAGCATTACTGAATGATAAATTTCACAGGAAAATTGGAAAGCAGGATATTTCTGTGGTCTTAAAAGTACCGTGTGTGTGTGTGTGTGTGTGTGTGTGTGTGTGTGTGTAAGGGAGAAAGAGAGAGAGAGGAAGATCCAGATATGTACATAGAGATCCTCTCAATTTTTTG
>NW_027842240.1:0-265 GCF_054177405.1 Leptonychotes weddellii
AAAGACGTAAGAGATATATATATATATATATATATATATATATCTGCCTGTATATTCCATTGTATGTATATATATATATATATATTTCCACTGTGTGTGTGTGTGTTTATATATATATATACACAATGTATACATGATTGTATATCATACATCAATGTACACTGTGTGTGTGTCTATATCTATCTATCTATCTATCTATCTATGTATATAGACACACACACAATGGAGTATTACCCAGCCATGAAATGGATGAAATCTTGCCATC
>NW_027842241.1:0-265 GCF_054177405.1 Leptonychotes weddellii
TGGCCTGGTTAAGACCCCCAGTCTCTAATGCAGTCAGTAAATCTTTGTTGGTAAATAATTGCTATTGAGCAGAGTTTTAATATAAATTTATGAGTGGTGTTTTATCACAGCTTGGGGCTGCAGCAAGCACTGAGTGATGAATTTCAGATAGCACTTACATTCGTTACATTAACTTTGTGAGTTATTTAAAGCTTGTACACTTAACATTGCTTTTGGCTTTCTGTGACCTCTTGGGACTCAGCAGAGAATACACACGACTAATAAG
>NW_027842242.1:0-265 GCF_054177405.1 Leptonychotes weddellii
CCACCAAACTCTATGCAAATGTACATTTAGCTGGGTAGATTATCTAAAGTATTCATCGGATTTCTGAAGTGGTCCAAAGCTCTAAAAAGTATAATAATCTTATACTTTATGAAAACTTTCAGCTGTTTCTCAAAATTGATTTTATCAAAGTGGAATTCTTTTATATTAATCTCTTACAATTTACTGGTTGCTGGTTATCTATATGGTTACAATTTCATGTAGCATTCTTTCTTTTTTTTTTTATGTATTTGTCAGAGAGAGAGAG
>NW_027842243.1:0-265 GCF_054177405.1 Leptonychotes weddellii
CAAGATTGCTCTTTTCTTCGATGATCTCTTCCATTCATCATGTCATTTTGGACTTTTGGCTTTTTGCCCAAGCTGACCAAAAAAAAGTATTTTTACAAAGGTGAGTATAGTAATGATCAGTTTGGGGATGCTAAGTGCATGTCAATGGCTGGTGACAAATAGCACATTTAATACAATCGATGACAAAGCTCTAGAACTTATTATTTCATACTTTGGATTCACTTCACTTGCTCAGAGTCTCCAGAACATGAATAATGAAACTTTT
>NW_027842244.1:0-265 GCF_054177405.1 Leptonychotes weddellii
CGGGAGAAGCCAAGTCCAGGTTGGGCCCCTGATGCAAGAGGCGTGGCTTTCTCTTCCTCTGTTTTCCCACTGGCCTCGTGGCCTGGACTCCTGACCCTGCTAAGGGTCTGTGTTACAGCATCAGACCTAACACAGCCTTCCCCACTTGTCTGGTTCCCCGTTGTCTCTCGCACCTGGCGTGGGGTCTGGTATTCAGCAGGGAGTGTAAAGGAATCGGGGGGAAGGAGGGTTACAATTACCCGGCAGTCGAAGTGAGTCTTAATTA
>NW_027842245.1:0-265 GCF_054177405.1 Leptonychotes weddellii
TGGCCACACAGTTTCTTCACGCCTTCCTCAGTCTCTGGCGCTCCCCACGTCCCTTTCCTCCCCCTATCCCTCGGGCTCTCTCTTCCTCCGCCCCTCCCAGCTTGGCTGGCGGCAGGCACGCGGCCCTGCGACCCTTACCTGCACGGTACGTGATCCTGGGCAGGGGCTCCTGCCCACTGGCCCCTGCAGTCGGCGGCAGGAACAGCTGGGAGAGGAAAAGGCCCAGGAGGCTCCAAGGGTCCCGGCCCAGGGCCAGGAGGGCCAT
>NW_027842246.1:0-265 GCF_054177405.1 Leptonychotes weddellii
ACAGTCATAGTGTAGATGAATTAGCCTTGATGAGAGCGTGCCATGTTGGTGAGTCCATGCATAGCCACCATGCCCGCTTTATATACCTCCATTGACCAATTATATGAATGGCAAGGAGAAGAGGCTGACAGACATCCTTAGGAGGAATAATCTTATCCATTTAATTACTGAAAGCATTTCTTCACCATTGGGATACCCTCTAATGGGCATCTACATGGAACACACGTATCTTTCTACCCTGTGTACATCCTGGTTGGCCCATCCA
>NW_027842247.1:0-265 GCF_054177405.1 Leptonychotes weddellii
ATATCAATCCCTTCCTACTGTTCTTCTTTATACATATTTTTTGAAGAATGTTTCCCTATGATTTTTAATGAAACAGTGTACAAAAGGAAAATAAAATAAGTTTGGGATCTGAAACATACTGGCCCAAGGTTTATTTTCACATAGTAAAAAGTAAAATTATATACAGTACTTAACTGTACACTATAGAAAAGTCATTCTTCAGTAGAAAACATTTATAACTGGGAATTTACCATTTGTATTGGAGGAAGCGATTAGATCTAAAGTG
>NW_027842248.1:0-265 GCF_054177405.1 Leptonychotes weddellii
AGCAGGGAGCCTGATGTGGGGCTTAATCCGAGGACCCTGAGATCATGACCTGAGCTGAAGGCAGATACTTAACTGACTGAGCCACCCAGGCACCCAATTCTATTGATATTTCAAAGCAGTTTGATATCAATGATCTTCTTTATGGTTTTCTTTTTTAATTCCATTGATTTCTGCTCTTGTCTTTATTATTTCCTTCTTTATGCCCCTATTCTTGCTTTGATTTTTAATTTGCTCTTTATTTTTCTAGTTTTTTTTTTTTTTTTAA
>NW_027842249.1:0-2179 GCF_054177405.1 Leptonychotes weddellii
GATGTGTGAGAGTTTCCTGAATGGAGGCAAAGCCCTTGTTAGCAGAGCAAATGGAGGAGAGTGTGAAGAGCCTCAAGTCCTGCTGATTTCATTATATTACGTAGAACTACCTGGTATTTCTCTCAAATTAGAGCTTTTTCTGCCAGAGTGGTATTTGAAATAGAATGCATGACAACCGTGAATAAAATCAAGAATTCACTTTAAAATTCAATGTATTCATTCCTAGTGTTTACTCAGAAAATATTTGCAGAACATATTAAGGTATTAAAAGTTTCAGAGGGAATTAACAGCCCCTTGAGGATATCAGTGGCCTCATGGAAAGAATCTAAATATTCCTCCAAAACTCACAACCCTCATCAAACTTCAACATACTATTTCTTTTAAATTTACATCCTTTCTTAGAGTAATATACACTATGCACTTTATTCTCTTGCTTCTATACCTTTTTACAATTGTGCCAGATGGAAATTTCCATGAAGCTTCTAATCTTACCCCTATTGGTTTTATTAAATACTAACCATTTAGTCAACTCACCCTCAGACAAATAATTTTTTCTTGTTAATGATCTTTGATTTTTATATATTAATGTGGCAATAAAGGGAATCTTAGATGTTTTAGGTATACCATATTAATTTTTCAGTTGAAGACTTCACTGGTAAGCATCCTATGGAATCCGTGAGAGAATGAGGCCCATCCTTTTCTTTCTTTCTTTCTTTCTTTCTTTCTTTCTTTCTTTCTTTCTTTCTTTCTTTCTTTCTTTCTTTTCTTTCTTTCCTTTCTTTCTTTTTCCTTTTTTTTCTTTCTTTCTTTTCTTTCTTTTCTTCTAACATAAATTTTGTCCATGACTTTATTTCTATAATTCCATGAGGTCAAGCTTCTTGAGAGTTTGCAAAGTGAATAGACAATATAGATATCAAAATAAAAGTACTGGATTCCTTGACATTTACATCAAGGTCCTAGTTGATCAGAGGTCTGTCCTTTAGACTCAAAGTATTTTCTTAAAAGAATAGCTGACGTAAACCCTGGCTCTACTCTCCAAAGCTTCTTTTATTTCTCCTAAAAAGTCAAAACACCTTCACACAGATTTTCTTTTATCTTTACAGTATCCCTCTCAGAAAACCAATTGCTGTGCCTCTGTTTTGTGAATGGAAACACTCAGGAGACATCCGCAGCTTTCTTACAAGACACAGTGTGCACAAAGCCGGGCTCATGCTCCAGGTCTTTGTCACCTTCAGGGGCAGAGCTGACTTTAACTGCTTAGAATGGAATCTTACTGAAGGCACCTGTAACCTATAGAGCTCCTGGCACTTGGTGGGCACTCAGAGCAACACAACTTGATATGCAATAGATTTCAAATCAACTGAGCTTCAATTAAAAATTCTCTACAGTGGTTCAAGACCACTTGTAAGGAAAGCCCTCCTATGGATATTGTTTTCATGATAAAAAATTATCAGGCAGATGCCGAGAGATATTGAGCATGTTTTCATGCGTCTGTTGGCCATTTGGATGTCTTCTTTGGAAAAATGTCTGTTCATGTCTTCTACCCATTTCTTGATTGGATCATTTGTTCTTTGGGTGTTGAGTTTAAGAAGTTCTTTATAGATTTTGGGCACGAGTCCTTTATCTGATATGTCATTTGCAAATATCTTCTCCCATTCTGTTGGCTGTCTTTTGATTTTGTTGACTGTTTGTTTTTCTGTGCAAAAGCTTTTTATCTTGATGAAGGCCCAGTTCATTTTTGCCCTTGCTTCCCTTGCCTTTGGTGATGTTTCTAGGAAGAAGTTGCTGTGGCTGCGGTCGAAGAGGTTCCTGCCTGTGTTCTCCTTTAGGATTTTGATGGACTCCTGTCTCACATTTAGGTCTTTCAACCATTTGGAGTCTGTTTTTGTGTGTGGTGTAAGGAAATGGTCCAGTTTCATTCTTCTGCATGTGGCTGTCCAGTTTTCCCAACACCATTTGTTGAAGAGACTGTCTTTTTTCCATTGGACATTCTTTCCTGCTTTGTCGAAGATTAGTTGACCATAGAGTTGAGGGTCCATTTCTGGGCTCTCTGTTCTGTTCCATTGACCTATGTGTCTGTTTTTGTGCCAGTACCATACTGTTTTGATGATGACAGCTTTGTAATAGAGCTTGAAGTCCGGGATTGTGATGCTGCCAGCTTTGCTTTTCTTTTTCAACA
>NW_027842250.1:0-265 GCF_054177405.1 Leptonychotes weddellii
CGGAAGCATATTACTGCTTGAACTAGAATGTCTGCTTGGTATCAAAGAGACAAGCTGATCACAGTATTTTTTTCCTGCTGGCCTATGCTGATGTCCCAACGATGTTAAGTGACATTTTCTTCTTAGTTTTTCATTTCTTAAAATATACTCCATTTCTACAACTATAATGTTGAATAAAGTGATTATTTTTTACAGCCCCGTTAACATTTTTTGGAGATGACATTTCCAGCTTTCAAAAATTAGTGTAAAATCAGGTAGCAAGATC
>NW_027842251.1:0-265 GCF_054177405.1 Leptonychotes weddellii
GGAAACAGAAGCAGGGAAATGCAAAGTATATGTGTGAGACAGGAATTAGATCAATTTGACTGAAGTAATATTTCCATGTAGAAAAAGAAATAGGTAAGTTGTATATTGGAGTTAAATTTGGATTTGAGTGCCAGGCTCTCAAGGAGTTCTGATTTATATTTTGGTCAGTGGAGACTCACTGAAAGCTTGTGAGTAGAGTCGTGGTATAAAGTAGGACATTAGGAAGATTCATCTAGTAGTGTAATGCATTGGAGAGAGAGGGGAC
>NW_027842252.1:0-265 GCF_054177405.1 Leptonychotes weddellii
GACTTGGCTACAAACTGGGGTTCCCACAACGCCCTCCTCAGCCTCGGTGATTGACTGTAACAGCTGACAGAACTGAGAGAGATACTTTTCCTACAATTACTGGTTTCTTATAAAAGATACAAATCAACAGTCAGATGAAGTGATACTCAAGATGAAGTCCACAAGGGTCTCGAGTCCCATGGAATTTGAAGTGCACCACGCTCCCAGCACGTGGAAGCACTCACCAACCTAGAAGCTTTCTGAACTCTATCCTTTAGGGTTTTAT
>NW_027842253.1:0-265 GCF_054177405.1 Leptonychotes weddellii
ATCAGTGAAGGCTTCTGTGACGGTCTGTTTACCTCTGTGCTTTGCATCGTGTGTGCGTGTGTGTGTGTGTGTGTGTGTGTGTGTGTGTGTGAGAAAATGTCCCCCTTTTGGGCCATTTTAACCATTTTTTTAAGTGTACAATTCAGTGGCATTAATTACATGATGTGCAACCATCACTAGTATCTATTTCAAGAAACTCGACCCATGAAGCAATAACTCCCCATCCCCCCTTCTCCTCAGCCCCTGGTAACCTCTGATCTACTTT
>NW_027842254.1:0-265 GCF_054177405.1 Leptonychotes weddellii
AGCCCCTCACCACACCCTAGTCACCCCATGCCCATTCCTGTTTCTGTCGGTGACTTTGCCCATCTGAAATTCCCTTAATCTGCTCTGCCTGTGGCAGTACCAGGAATCTCTCAAAAGCCAACTGAAGTTCATCTTTCTCCATAAAGCCTTCCCTGAATACTCCAGCGCTCGTGGTCCTAGTCCTTCTGTGAGATTTGTCACCATTTCTTAGGGTCTACAGTGATGCATTCCCCTCCCCTGATAACAAAAATAAGGTAAACAATTT
>NW_027842255.1:0-265 GCF_054177405.1 Leptonychotes weddellii
GGTGGCTCCCTGAAGGAACTCAAGGACTGCTCTTATCTCGCCTAATTAGGAACTCTCCTAGTGTTGAGGCAGCTACCTGGGGGGGGGGTATTGTTGAAAACATTTAAAGACAAATGCATTAGTTCCTGCTGCCTATGACAACCAATAAAGGTTGGAGAAAACAATATACTAACTAAAAATATTGGGAAGAAAAACTGAAGTATGAGAATCTTTAGGAAATAAAAGCTTTGAAAAGTTCAGACATATTTCTGGAAATCTAGAATGC
>NW_027842256.1:0-265 GCF_054177405.1 Leptonychotes weddellii
TGATTTTTCAGTAGAAAGTTTTCAGGCCAGAAACTAGTGGTATGTTTTATTCAAAATGCTAAAAGGAAAAAAAAAAAAACTGCAGCCAAGAATACTCTATTCAGCAAGGCCACCATTCATAACAGAAGGAGAAATAGAATTTTCCAGACAAACAAAAGTTAAATTCATATCACCACTAAACCAGCATTTACATTACAAGCAATGTTAAAGGGAATTCTTTGGAAAGAAAAGGTCATATCAGGATTATGAAATTTAATAAAGGAAA
>NW_027842257.1:0-265 GCF_054177405.1 Leptonychotes weddellii
GCCACCAAGGGTGAGAACCTTTCGTTCAATGAGCCTAAATGAGCTCCCTTATATGAAAAGGCATAGTTCTTCTGCTCGCCGCATTCCACATCTTTTAAATTCATGGCACTTCATTTAGACATGTTTATGGTGCGAGAAGATCTGCCTGGCCAGCTGGGAGCCATACGCATGGCATCCCTCCTCTCCCCACCCCCCCCCCACCCCCGGTGTTCTGAACCCAAGATTGGTCTTTGGATCTTTAATCTTGTTGATCCAAGAGCCATCC
>NW_027842258.1:0-265 GCF_054177405.1 Leptonychotes weddellii
TATTTTAATAGGGGCAGGCCTCTTTTCCTCAATGGCCCCTAGAAAAAAGGGTAACCCAGTCCAGCCCTATGAGTTTGTCCTTGGGCAATGATAAGCTCCTTTATTCCTTGACATTGTCTGCCTAAGCCCTGTCCTGGCTCATAGCCCATCTTTGTCATGATTTGATTAACTGGTCGACTTGGGGGGATGATTAGCTCTGCTCCCCACTGTCACAAGGGGTCTCTTCCCCAAAGATTAATGGGGGTATTTAAGATGAAGCCTGGAT
>NW_027842259.1:0-265 GCF_054177405.1 Leptonychotes weddellii
TTTTTGGCTTCATCGCTTCGGCGCGCTTTGTCCCAACTTTGCCACTCTGGTGTAAAAGTGCTCATGCCATTAATAGAAGTAGGTGTGAATTGATACGCGGGAGCTTGTCCTTGTCCCATTACTTTTTCGGTTATGGTATCACGGTCTAAAGCGATTGCTAGGGCTCGGCGTACACGGACGTCATCAAATGGAGGCTTTTTATTATTATAAAGATAATAGAAAGAACATAAACTAGGAGAAACCTGAACTTCATCGCCTAACTCAG
>NW_027842260.1:0-2178 GCF_054177405.1 Leptonychotes weddellii
CACTTTTTGAAGAACCTCCATACTGTTTTCCAGAGTGGCTGCACCAGCTTGCATTCCCACCAACAGTGTAGGAGGGTTCCCCTTTCTCCGCATCCCCTCCAACATCTGTCATTTCCTGACTTGTTAATTTTAGCCATTCTGACTGGTGTGAGGTGGTATCTCACTGAGGTTTTGATTTGGATTTCCCTGATGCCGAGCGATGTTGAGCACTTTTTCATGTGTCTGCTGGCCATTTGGATGTTAAAGATAGTTTCTTGAGGGAAGACAGCACTGGCCACTGAAGACTTGTAGCCACTTGTTGGGGTGAAGACAAAGGAAAAAAGGAGAGACAAAGTAGAAAAGGCTAGCTTGGAACAACTGGTGACACTAACCGAGGGCAGTTTGAATGGCCACCTGGGAGACTCTTCAGTCTGATGACACAAGACGGGGAGATACAAACAGACACCAGTCTGGAGAGCTGCAGATGGGAAAAGGTGATGCCTATGAGGGAGCCTTTGTAACTTTGGTGCCATGAGGATGGAATCTTATAGTTACAGCTTGAATTGGGCAGGGCCTTCCCCAACTAGAAGATCAGGCACCAGCTCAAGATCTAAGAGGAGTGTATTCCTGAGATGATACAGAGGGGCAGAGAAACAGGAGGGGCTCACCTGGTCTGGGAGCTGTGTCAGTCTGAATCCACCATCCATCTGATTATGTTTACCATCTGGCCCAAACAAATACCACAAAACCAAGGATCCCACAGGCTATGCCAACCCAGCTATGTGTTTTCAGACGTTAGTTGAAACAAAAAAGCACACACAATTATAGAAATTACAAATTCACGTTGATTTACAAAATACTGTTTTCCGATTCCAATTTTGTTTTCCTCAGAAAGATGTTTCTTCAAGTATCCAGACACCGTTCTTCCTGAATTTAGGAAAGGGGTGGATTCTACAGTCCCCCTTCCCCATATACCTACCATGACAGGTGTGCGGGCAGTGGATTGCTGGGAGACACTTAGATTTCAATGTGGTAGAGGCAGACATATTACACAAGCTCAAATGCCTAGAAATGGGGAAGCTGTAGAAAATGGGGAGGCAGTGGGTCAGATCCTTTGTCCTGTGGTCCACTTCCCTCCACTTCATTTTCATTTCTTAGACCTGCTCACTCTCTCATTTCTCAGGGGGAAAACAGGTTTGTGTTTTGTTGCTGTTGTTGTTGTTTTTGTAAACAGAATGATAAGATATATCGAAACAATACATTGAGTCATCTCTGAGCACTTAAAAAATTTTTGACCTTTGGTCCTGTCAATAAATTTTTGAAGTGGCGGGAAGAAGGATAAAAGAAGATACACCAAGGGACATGTGAATAGCTATTATATTCTTACTCAAATCACGGAAATTTTACATGTTTTTGCCTCAGGGGTTATGTTGGGGGTGAGGCTGGACTTCGGGCTTAAAAGGCATTGGAGATACGAATACAGAACATGACAGCCCGAGTCTAATGAATTTAAGAGGCTAAAAGACCAGACCAGAAAACCCCACCAGGACTGAAATCTTTAGAGTCAACAACCAGGAGGGGAACAGAAATTCAAGTCACAAAAACACAGGGACTTTAACAAAGCAGTGTGGTAGGATGAAAAGAGGATGGGCCTTGGAGTCAGCTTAAGCTGGTCCTGGATTCCAGATCTTCCACTTGTCTTGGGCAAGTGGCTTAACCTCTGCTATCCATGAGGGGGTACTTGAATTATGAGGACATAAAAGAAGGTCAGAAATGGATCCATATTTATTCAGACATCCACTAATAAATTTGAGTTCTCCCTCTACACTAGGTGCTCTAGAAATAATGATGAAAAAACCAGGAGCCCACCTTAAAGGAACTCATAATCTACAGAGAGTGGTAATGACAGTGTAGTAAAAGGAAAGATATGCACAAAATACATGGGGCCACCGTAAGAGAGAGGTTGACAGAGAGATGTTTAAGCTTGCACATACCAATCCTCAGTTCTTAGAGACACAGTGTAAGATAGTAAAGAGCATGGATTTGGAAGAAGATGGATTTGCCTTCTGGCCACTTGTTAAGAGTAATAGAGCATACTTACTGGGTTGTTGGGGAAATAAATTGATGTAATACCGGTATAAGTGAAGGATATATAGAATATACTAACAAATTATTATTATTATTATTATTATTATTATT
>NW_027842261.1:0-265 GCF_054177405.1 Leptonychotes weddellii
TGCCCCTCCCCCTCACACACTCTCAAATAAATAAATATTTTAAAAAAGAGAGAGAAATAAATGATCGGATATACATTGAGCATCACAAATCTGTTGACACCATAAAACATTAGTTCTCAAAGTATAGTCCACAAAGACCTGAAGGTACACAAGACCTCTTCTGGTGGTCCACAGAGTCAAAATTATTTTCATAAAAATAGTAATAATTTAAAAACGTTATTTACTTTGTTTCAGAATACTGACATTTGCACTGATGGTATAGAAG
>NW_027842262.1:0-265 GCF_054177405.1 Leptonychotes weddellii
CAGACCTTCAAGGCCTGCCTGATTCCCAAACTCATGTGAACATTGCCTTTCATTCATATTGTCATGTTTTTATTTTCATAGTCACTAAGAGGTTCTAGACTACATCTAATTGGTATCATTCCTGGGATCCACCTTTCCCCCTTTTTGAAAATTTGGCTATTATTTTATCCATCTCCACTTTGATTTCTTGGGAACTATTTTTTTTTTTTTATCTTTTTTTTTTTAAAGATTTTATTTATTTATTTGAGAGAGAGAGAATGAGAGA